>NW_027116321.1:583940-687612 GCF_000696795.3 Halyomorpha halys
CTCTCTCTCTCTCTCTCTCTCTCTCTCTCTCTCTCTCTCTCATGTTAAATTTTTTATTTCACAAATACTCTTCTAATACCTATTCAGGGCTAGTCTACCATCTCGAGGATGAACAATCTGAAACGTTGATAGAGAAATATATATTTAAAGACGTAAAATAAAAAAAACAAAAATCGTTGATGGAAAAATGTGTATTTAAAACATGGAAGATGCTTTAAATCATGACATCGAATTATTCCAGCTCCTTCCATAATCCTATAAAAATTGTCCTGTTAAATAATAGCAAAAAAAGAAGTAAAAGAAATAGAATGACAACACTACAGAAAAGCAAAGCAAAACAAAAAAGATATGGAGAGATGGGTAATGAGGGACAAACAGAGCCTTCCTCGGCCAAATATTAGCACAACCTTGCTCCTCTTCCGAGGTTTATCGTTGGCAAAGAATGTCCTTGGAATATAGTCCTCCAAGAGTAAAAGGAACCAGGTTATGAGTCATTTTATAACAATTAGGATCGACAAAACCCCAGGATCGATGGTTATAAAATATGCACTACTTCCTTCGCCAACCCGTCCTCATTTTAAACAGAAACTTCTTTTATGAGCACAGAAAAAAAAACTTTAACAGTATGTATAGATCTATGTCATAAGTGATTTCTGTTAGTTTAGAAATTTTGTGGTCAATTGTGTCCTAGAGGTATTCGGATAGTTTAGTTTAAGATAATGATAAAAATTTAATTTGAATTAATTGAAATCAAATGTTTATATTTAATATGTATTTTTTAAATTTTATTGTTGTTTTTATATTATCTTCTATATTTTTTTTACTTTTATATTAATTATTTGTTCCTTATCTTCAAAAGTAATCATTAGATATTTTAAATTGAAATTAAAAAATTAATAAACAAGTGACATTAAGTAAAATTTTGAAATTATATTTAGGAATATCTGGACTTATGAAGCTGATCTTTCAGGCTATACTAAACCTCGAATTCCTCTCGCATCGAACCCTTACAATCAAAAATCCTTCCTAAAATCCTTAATGCTTCTTACTTTGTCACAAATCAAGTCATCCATCAACACCTCAAAGTTCCATATGTTGCCAATTTGGCCAGAACCAGACACCAATCCTTCCATGATAAACTTCTTAACCACCCAAACACACTTGTTTCTAACCTGGATTCTACTTCATTGCCTAATGATTCTCCTAATCGTATGAAAAGAAGATGGCCTCGAAATCTTCTCCTCTAGAAATATGATTGGAGTTCTAGGGGTAGATTCT
Source organism: Halyomorpha halys (assembly GCF_000696795.3). Lineage (NCBI taxonomy): Eukaryota > Metazoa > Arthropoda > Insecta > Hemiptera > Pentatomidae > Halyomorpha > Halyomorpha halys. The sequence goes on from NW_027116321.1 coordinate 585,219, forward strand.
CCACATGTTTGTATCATACCATTGTATAACTAACATCAAATTTACTTGTATATATTTTAATACAGCTGTAAATATCAACAAATAAATTTAAAAAAATTAGAATTAGAAATTTTCTGCATTACATATTTTGGAGGAAGATAAAAATCTAAATATGAGTGAGCTTATTGTATCTGCTATTCGAGCAATGAGTCAAATCTATTTTTAAATAATAATTTACAGAATACAGTATAATAGAAGAGAGAAAAAAGTTCTCTTTTTTAATGTTATTTTTCTTCACTCATCTTACTCATAAGTTGAAACTTCTGCTTAAAAGAACTTTAATTGGAAAGCGGTTGAAGTGAGGAAAAATTCCTGCCGCTCTGCTAAATTCGGGGCTAGTCAAGTTATAATGAGGTATTTGCTAACAGACACGCCCGTCAAGTCACTTGCTCAGCCAGCTGTATAGTTTCAGCAACCTCTTGCACAGATTTAATTAACGATATAATTTGTTTAATAACTTAATCATAATTACATTTGTTTATACGGTTAATTAATAATTTATATCTTGTTGTTATATGTGTTAGTGCATACATGTTTCTAAGTACGTTGTTGATCGGGAGTATATTGGGTCATTGTTTGTTTATCATAATACTGTTAAGATTGTAATGTGGTAATTTAATTTTTAAGTACATATTATTCATAAATACTTTTTTCAATTTTTCGAAGAGAGAATCACAAAAGATTAGAAATTAAATAGCTATAAGTGTGAAAACATAATTCCATGGAAATATTAACATTTTCGACCATGGGTATCAAAACATCTGATTAATACTTATTTGTGGTTTGAGTTCAAATGGTTGTTTTGTAGAAACTCTGGAGATAAAGAGCCTCCTTGAGATGATTAACACAAATATAATAAACAAATGAATGTGAATAGAAAACAATTAAATAAATAGTAATAATAACTCTACGGATTGCGCCCTCACTCATCCTCTGATGATCTCTATGACCAATGTTTATAAATATAAGACACAATGTAATATTACTTAAAAAAAAAAAAAGAAATGATAAATTAGAGGCAGGAGTTCAAACCGGTTTGAGTCTGTGTTCCTCAAAAGTGCTAAAGTGAAACCCGCAATCCTCGAGCCACAAGCAAGGACCGTTCGAATACGACCTGGGAGGGTTGAAATATTTTTGTGGTGGACCCACGAAATATATCTCAACCTTTTCCACTGTGGCTAGGATAGGTTGATAATCTGTAGGATATCAATACCCTGTGCTTTTAAGGAGAATCACTATTATTTTTGATAAGGTTAGGAATTTTTAATAAATGTCAAGTAAATAAATAATCGGAACACAATATATGAGATCTGTATTTTCCGCTCAATGGTTATTGCAGTCGATGAGGTGGGTAAAGATCGACAGTTCACCGTCAAGGGTTTACAGCACCTTCACTGCTACTAAATTTATTTTAACTATCACGCATGGCAACTACGTGTGGATACTCTTAAAACCTGAAATAAGCCAGGTGTTAATGGGATAATATCTTCTCGATTTGAAACATGCTAAACTAATACATTTGAGTAGATTAGCTACAGTTTGTTTATTCTTCACCAGTTTAAAGAGGGTACCTTATCCATCTTGGGAGTGACGCGCCCTCTTCTGATTCCCCTACACAATATTTGCTGTTCGGATATTTTTTGTAATTGTTAAACAGCAGCATCCCCTCTGAGATATCACTGGAAATCCCAGGGGTGATTTGTGGTGCAAACAGACCGTTCTTCAATTAGGGAAGGAACTGATGGGGGAGTCTCGTCGAAGCTACGAGTCTTACGATAAGAAGTGTATGTATGCGGTCTTGTGCAGTTAATCATATCTTGTTTGTTTTTTTTAGGATTTATTGTTTTCTTTAGAAATCATGATACTAACAATAATAAATAAGTAATTGGTATCCTTAAAATAAAGAATAAATTTAATGAAAACTAGTTCTTTCTAGTATTAACAAAGTGTAAATACTTTCTATAAATTCATTGGATCCGAATCGAATAAATTCCGAATCCGTCAGTCCAGTGGAGTCATTATTTATTTTAAACGGATGTCACAACGCATCCCAGGATAATCCTCGGAACTCTACGTGACCTCCTACTACTTAATATTAACAAGCCGTCGATATCTCTGTCTTTTATGAAGACAGGGGTACATTATAAGGTGTTTCAAAATCATTATACCAAACCCTCAACAATAAATTAATTTTTAAAACAATCATACAACTTTCCATTTTTTTTAGTTGATTGAGTTTTTAAATATTAATTTAAGGTTTTCCTTTTGTATTTTTTAAAATGTGAATATTACGTTTCCGTAATATTTTTATTTTAGGCGTTTGTTTCAATGTTTTTTTAATTCGAACAATTATTTTAAATTTACGCCGTTAATCATGCAAGTCCTTTTTATGAAGAGTATTCAACATTTTTTCTGATTTATATTTAGAATTACAAATTTAAAGTATTTAAGTTAAATCGATCGTGCTTATAATTGTTTTTTTGTCTTTAATATTTTCTAAAATTTTGGTTCTAATATTTAATTAACCATCTAACAGGTGATTTTGAGAAATTTTTGCCTAATGTTATCTATTTAGTGTTTTCTCAAAGTTAAATTTTTTTTCTTTTTAACTTGATATGCTTTATAAATATTTTGGCTTGAAATAATCTAATATAAGCTTAATTATAAAAAAAATTAGACAGCGGTGTCATTTAGTTCCATTTAGAATTTAGTGAGATTTTATGAATTCCATTCCACATCCACAAGAACATATACGTACTGGTTAAATTTGAAAAATAGTACCGAGACAGTTTATTCCAAGTTGTCTCATAAAAGATATGAAGTTGGTAAAGTCAGGGAGGGGTAAGCCACTATGAACTATGGCTAATATTGTGCTTAGAGAACAGTTCTCAACTTGTGAGATCCTTGTTTAAGCGTTTCCACCATAATAGTTAACGGGGTTAAGGGCTATGATTTAGTTACAGTTATAATAGCTTTCTATAATAACCACCCAATACATATATTGTATTAGTATAAAATATAAAATATTATATTAGTAAGGTCATTTTAACGTTATCTTCCGATTTTGAGTAACATTTTAAGAATAATTGTTTAAAAATACCTGTGATATGATATTCAAAATTAAAAAAGTTCAGTGGAATTTTTAATTCTATTTTTAAACCTTAGCGATGGATATTTATAGATTATTGTGCATTCATCTTGATGTTATGGGAATAAAAATAAAAAGGTTTTCTCTATGGCAATAGCAGTGTTTAGATTAAAAATTATATTTTTAAAAAATGTATAATCGGAGACATCTTTATGGGGTAGAAGTAGGGAAAGGATTGGGTGGAATTGTTGCAACACCACAAAAGCAATTATACCCGTTTAGAAACGATAGTTTAAAGTGTGGATACACAATAGTATCAGATGAATATTTTCGATACTTCTGATACCGGTATTGATATAGATCATAACTAAAGGAATAAACAAAAAAAAAATGTTAATCGAACTCAAAAATATCGATATCGGGTATTCACCGGCCAATAACTCCGTCCCAAATAAAATCAGTATCATATCCCATGATAATTCTCTAAAAATATCGATACTATTCCCACAAGTATCAGTTAAAAAAATCGATATCATATAACCCCTTGACATTTAATTTTTAAAAAAACTGAAATGTGTGTCGAAAGAGTTGTACTATATCAAATAAATAATTATAAAAAAAAAAATCAAATTTCCTATTTATTATTGAGTATTATTCACTTCATATTTAGTACAACTAACAAAATATAAATTGATAGAATTCATTACCATACAACTTACGTTATAATTAATCAATTTCTTAATTTAGTAATTTCATTTTTATGTATTTTACTGAACCAAATCTATCATAACTAATGTTACTGAAATATTATTTCTGGAAAGATCCTTGCAACATGGTGTAGTCAAACAAAAATTATAATGAATGAAATAACTTTAATACAGAGCATCATAATGAAGAGTTAGGTAATGACAATAAAGGTACGTGATTATTTATTATCCATTATGAGGAAAATAAATTTCTCTAAAATGTAACGTTTCTTACGAAAGAAAAATATACATGTTTACTAGAAAATTGAGAGTGGGACATTGCGTGGTAATGACATTTTGACAGCTTTATAAAAGCAATTATAAAATCAAATTATTCTTCATATTTAATATTTTATTATGAAGAAATGTTTCTTTACCCTACTATTTTTTATTAGTGGAGAAAAATAAGATTATGATTAACTTATTGAATAAAAGTTGCAAAGAACTTTAAATTACTCCTGAAATTAAAATCAATTTTGTATTTGACTAGGATCTACCCCATCCTATTCCATTTTATAATAGAACTTACAGTCTCCTGGGACTTCCAGGTTTTTTTTCGTTATTGGAATCGATGCTTCCGTTATTGGTTCTTCGCTGAGCCTAGAAAAAGAGCTGGTTTGGAGAGAAGTTGATCCTGCTATATAAATAAGAAGAGAATCCCTAAAGAGCTGAATCGGCGCTGCCTGTTTATTGTTATCGGCCGCTCAGTTGCTCTCCCAATCCTGAAGGGATGGCTCCCGGTCGGTCAGGTAGTCTCTCCGGGCCTTCCTTGTCTTCCCGGGGGATCGGTTAACATCCTCATCTCCCCGAACACGGTTCGATCCAGGATATTCCTCCGGTAACTCCCCTACCCTCTCAGCGAGGTGGTGTCTGTTTATTACCCTCAAGTAATCCTATAGTTGCCTTTATGATGCTGTGGTCGATTGTACTGTCGGTTTCGTAATAAAAGGAAAGCTTTAATGTAAAAGGTTCTTTATCGCCATCCTGAATATTTGAAATACTCCCTCTAAAACGGTTCTAATTACGAAATTTAACAAAACTATATTTAAGCGTACTTAATTATTACAAAACTAAAGAATATTTAATGTAGAGTTTGTTTAGAATAGGTCTTCCCTTCTTTGAATTGTTCTAAAACCAAAATTCGAAGTTTGCTATTATTTTCTTAAGCTCCGGTCAATATTTATAGTCGAAAAAAAATATCCTTGATGATTATTGTACAAGGAAAAGCTATCCAAAATCTTCTTCGTTATATTCATACATGTAATTCAAATCCTCTTCTTGGATAATGGATAAATGAAATAATTCTACTTGTTATTCCTCTCTTTTTTTGTTAATATAAGCTGTAATTGCAAAAATTAAATAAAAATAAAATTACACAGGTTCATTTCATTAGATTTTGTTCATTTATACTTTCATCAATTTTTCTTCCGCTTATTTTTTTTTTTTTATTAATTTCCTTATTAATCTTTTAAATCATAATTAATTGTATAATATTCTAAACAGGGTAGGTCTCTATGTAAAATACTCATTATAAAATGACAAAATATAAATTATATGGATGGAATTAAGGAGACAAGGCAAAAGTATGTAATCCTGAAGAACTGAATAAGGCCCCGAAACATCAACGAAAAACGAATACAAATTAGAAACAATTAAAAAGAAATAAAATCACGAATATCAGTGTATGAATTAAATATTCTTTAATAAAATTAGAATTTATTGAAATTTGTCCCTTTACTAATTTATTCTTTTTACTTTTAATTAAATGAAATTCGGCATCACTTAGTGTACTAAATGTGTTTTATTGGATATTAATGACAACAAAAAACATTTGTTTAAAAAGAGAGAGGGTGATAAAAAAATAATTAAAACAAAGTAAAAATTATTGAATTGTTTTTTTTATTTTCATTTCTTTAAAAATATTGACAGGTCTTTTTGGAATCCTGTTAACATTAACTTGATGTTTATTTTTCATATTCAAACGACAGGTCTTTTTTGAAAAGCTCTATGTCCTCCTGTTAGAGAAGGATTCAAACTATCTTCATTTTTGGAAAATTGTCGATTCTTTAAATATTTAGTAGAGTTGAACATAAAGTAATGGGGGACACGCTTCTCCCCATGCAAAGAATTAGGACAAATCATATTAATTCTACATTTTCTTTTGTAGACCTTTTTGATTAAATATTCGGATTAGAGGATGTAGATTTTGAAAATTCAATCAGAGCTATAGATATTCATCCTTTAGATTTTTTTTTAACCCCCGTCCCCATTTAGGATGATTGGATCCCCCCCCACACCGCTATGGCGAATTTATTAAAATCTGATATGGCACTGAAGGGTGCCGACATTGAAATAGAAGGCCCTGAGAGAGATAGGATCAAGCAGTTAGCGCCTTATCGAGTAGCTCCTCTATAGTTCCTCCCGCCTCCTGCCGACGCTACAGGGACTCCAGTGATTCCACGATTTGCATGGAGATGCGGCCTCCAGTTCCTCCTATCCCTTCGTCATGGTCCGGGGTCTCTATACCCCCTCCTTATCAGAACCATCTTCCGGGGAGGGAGGGAGGGTGACTGAAGAGAGTTAATCAAAAATTCTGGATGCGTTCGCCACTGCGTGAGGTGGAATGCTGATTGAAATCATTTTGAAAGCATCGTTAATATTTAATATCGTCGATTCCTTTCATTTGCTTCCCCTTGAATTTCTCTTATTACTCCAGTTAGGTGTGAGAATTTGTATGTATACTTTTCCTTTCTCCTACCGTGTAATAAGGTGGTTCTCATACATTTTTAACCATTAAGATTTTTAAATGTCCTTCTTGCCTTAAAATAAGAGAAATTATATGCCAAATAAATATTACTAAAATCTAAAAATAAACTACCCCGAAGTTATTACTCTTCTATACTTCATTACTTTATTTTAAATTCTTAACGACGTTTAGGGCTCTCCTCAATTTTTTTTGTTCTACTTTTCATGTATATATTCAGCAGACAATTCAAAAGTTAGAATTAAAAAATAAAGTATAGATAAATGACTGATGAATATAGGCATGAAAAGCTAAACATCAAAATCAACTTGAAAGTGGGCAGGAAGTCTCCAAAACGTCTTCAAGACTTTTTAAATAAACTAATAGAAGTATTAGAGGATTATAATTTATTTTTACCCTATAAGAATGTTAATTGTGGGGGGTGCTGGTAGCCGCGGGGTAAGATCTGTGACTACTAAATCTAAGGATCGGAGTTCGAATCCTGCTGGGCAGAAAATTGTTTTCTGTTTCACTGTAGCCGAGAGTCAACTCTTGTGGGTTCTGGAGCCCTCCTTTGGTCCGCCCAGCCTTCTAAATTGGTTACCCCTATCGGGTAAAAATCTGGCGGTCGAGCGCGATTCTGACCAAATCACCTCCTTGCACAACCGTTGGTCTAGTAACAGTACTTCCTTACAAAGTACAGGGGTTCAGTACCCTTCATGGGTTGTAGCGTACAGGTTTAATTTAATTTAATTAAGATTGTTAATAATTCATTATTATAATTTTTTTATTAAACTAATGTAACTTAAAATTACATTTAATAATTTATAACTCACCCATTTTCGTTTTCTCTTCTGTATTCTTGAAAAACCTTTAGCATTCCTTTGAAGTTATTAGTGGATAAATTGATATTTGTAATAAAAAAAAAATTTAAATATGTCTCAAATATTTGCAGATAACTGAGTAACTGATTCATTAAAAATGAGCTGTTCATTTAAACGTGAATTAATTTTGAATGAGGAGAAGATGGTTGGGGGTGCGGTCAATGAAACACAAATAAGTATGACTAACTTATTTTAATGTGCCGACGTTTCGGCTAGAGTTTCTAGCCTTCTTCAGGGCTAAAAACAAAACAAGATAACAACCATAAGATAATTATCTCTCATAATTGTGAATTAATTTTGATCTTATTCTATTTACATTTATAATTTATAATATTTTCTTTACTTTTTGCATTAAATTCTAATTTTTTTATTTATTTTTTCAGGTGAGTGATAATTTTGTTGTTCAATTGTTTGTTTTCATCTACGTAAAGGTAAGAATTATATTTTACTTTTTCCGATTTTTTTGTTCGAAACTTTTTCCGATTTCTCAATTTTTTTTATATTTAATGTTGGAATAAAATCAAGAGGTCAATTAATTGTACTATAACTAGTCAAATAAAGTGTATGTAATTAAACTTTAGGAATAGTTATCTAAAATATTGAATTTTTGGTCAGATTAAGGTACAGTTGCATTAAGAATTATTTTCTTCTTCTTAATATAGCTTATGAAAAATAATTTATTATTAGTGATTGATAATTTTTATTCATTGTATGTACTCGTTCATTATTACGGTAAAATTCCATTTAGCTTTCCATTATTAATTGAGATATCTTTCAGTATGTAGTCAATCTATTATGATTGTAAGTCCATATCTCTTGATATCTGACTAACAAAGATGATTCCAATCCCTCCTTCGGATTGAGTTCTAAAAATATCATGATTTCGAAATTCATATTTTTATTTTGAGATTAGAATACTTTTCAATTGCCGAAGTAAAAACTTATCGACAGGAATCAAAGTAATACCGTATTTCTTTTGAAAACCCACTCTCCAATAGTTGGTAAGATTTGTCAAAAACTCTGTCATATAGAGGATTGGTTTTTGAAAAGATATTTCCAAGTTGGCGGGGAGGGGGGGGGGAGAGGATCTGTCAGAGCAGATGATACGGACAGGGATCGAACCCGCAGATAGGACGCAGGCGGATATGAATGATAGATTCCCCGGAAGCCGCCTTTGTCAGAGAGAATCAGCGTGTCTCTCCTACCGCCATCTATAAAACATCACCTCAAACTGCAACTTGAAACGGAGTTATTTCAGTAGGGCTTTTCTCTCGGCTACTTCTTATGATTTTATTCTGTTTTGTACTACTCATTAAATTATGATTAATTGTTTATATCTATTCTGATATTTTTTCTGGGGAGGGAGAGGGGCTAGTTTTTTATCAGTTATCTATTTAGCTTCACCATTCTTTATTAATTTATTTTTCTTATCCTACGTTTCGGACAGCTTGGTCATTATCAAGGGTAATCTATTAATTAACACCTTTTTTTACAATCTGATTATCAACAACAATTATTAATTCTAGCACATCTTAATTTTCAATTTCACAGGCGCGCAATAATCACTGAAATAGTTCTTCTGAAATGGATATTCTGCCCAAGTCTTAAGATAATATACTCAATTAACCTATTAGACTGCTTTAGCTGTTAAAAAGCTTTAAAAGTAGATTATCGTTAAAGTTGGTTATTATCTAGTAAAATAAATTAATAAATAATTTCATGCTAAAAGAAACTAATTTATTATAATAAAGTTAAGTATTAGGCCAATTTAATACAATATTGAAATAAAAATTAATTTATATACACCATTTCATTTAGGCGTACAAATGATTAAGTTTTTAATACTACTCAGAAACTATTGTTTTGTTTTTCATTACATTTTTTTTTTCCTTTTTACCATCGGTTAGTCCGGAAAGACAGTTAAGTGGTGTTTTACAGTAAATACTTTATGAAGGCAGACATATTAAGTTTCTACCATTTTTCCCCCAGCCTTATTTATCTTTATTCCTGTTACGTGTTGTATTCCTAATTAAATGTATTTTAAATTTGTTCATATATTCCATATGTGTGTGTGTGTGTGTGTGTGTAAACACATAAATATGCTTATATATTTGTGGATTTTGAGGATTAATCAATTAGACTAATATATTGTGATGATGTTTAGCAACTTTATTGCTTCATATAGATATTCATGCTCTACAAGCTCTAGATAGATATTCATGCACTACAATCTAATATAGTGTATGAAATTCCTTAACAAACCTGACCACACTTCTCTTACCACACATTTCAGACTAACAGGAGATTAATTCAAATTTGATGTACCAAAAATCAAACTGGAAAAAAAAAACTTCAAGAGAAATTTGAAAGAAATTACCACAATTGACAAATACAAGAATTGGCTTATTTACAAAAAATGTACAAGTTTTTTCCAAACCAGGTTAAGTAATTAATCTAATGAAAATTCGCTCTTTTTACACAACACCAACAGTATAAGTAATATTTAGTTAAAATATTACAATAAATATAGTATTGTGAAATGAACAGTGTAAATAGCCCTAGAAACACTATAATGTTATTAATAAATACCTCTTTCCAGCCTTGCTCTTCTAGAGTATCCCACACCGTATGTTTCTGTCACCGTATTATTGATAGTAGTAAAGTATATTGTCTCCTTTTGGTTGTAAAGACTGAATTCTACACTATATACTGCCTTTATTAAATAACACAGTATATAGTAGCTCCCTGGTATAGAGCGGTATGCCCTGAAGGCCGGCGGCTGTCGTGCTGGGGCTGTATTTCCATACATCAACCCCTAATTCTGGGGTAAGCCCCGCCCTATCATTGTCTTCTTGGATAATTCAGTGCACCTGCCCTCTTACAATACTCCGCTTTCTCAATTTGGGTTTGCTTTTATTTGCTGTTTATCTTAGTATTATTTATTTTTCTCTTATTATAATGCGATAGCATTTATAATTTTAAAAATAAGATAAAAAAAAAATTGTTAAATTAAAAAATCCGAGAGAAAAAAAAACTTTGAAACTTGAAATTACATAAGTGTATTGATTATGTTTAGTAATTTTATTTATTTTTTTCATCATCATATTTTTAATTTTTTTTAACATTAATAAATATTTTATCGTATTGTTATTAACTATTGTGAGATTTATATAAAAAGGGTTAGACCTTTATATGGCAAAACCATGATACCATAACCTTTAAATGAATTATCCTTTATATTATGCAGTTTTTTTTTCAATAAATCTTTTTTCTATTACTATTCTATTGATGTAATAAAAGATTCGGATACTATTATTTGTTATTAACATTAAATTACATACAATATACATTGTAGTTGTATAATTCCATGTATATAATCTAAATAGAAGACACTATAATTATAAAACTGTAGACTGAAAATAAAACTGAGTTTTCAAATGCAAAACCATTTAATACACTGTTAATATAAATATATAAACCAATTAAGACACTGTTTTCCACATTTTTAAAATATTTTTATTGCTTTTGAACTAAAATATAAAGTACAAAAAAATTATAATAATGACAAATCCATTAATTTTTTCCTTCTTTTAGTATAGGTTAATATTAATTCATTTGATGATTTTTTTTTCACTTTTTTGAAATTTTCCAGTTTTTATAAATCATAAAATTTTATGGCAGTATCTTATTTGCTCTAGAGATTGTATAATAGTATTGTAATTTGCGATCATTATAAAATGATTTACAAACGAAATCACAGTTGTATTAATTGATTATATTAAAGAAAATATGTATGATGACTTGCTTGGTAATTTTAGCCTAATCAAAACAAGCTCTTAACTCCGTGTAACGATAATGACCCGAGTGAAACTGTCTGTAACTGTAACGACCTTGGAACAGTCTGTAACTTCTCAAGTTGTTAAAGTAACGACATCAGCCTGCGACACTGTTCCCATGACGGCTCCTGATGCCGTATGGTGTGTATAGTAATGACTACACTAAAAACTTTGTCTACTCTTCTAGTTGTCTGTCGAGGTCTGTTTCTGTCGCTTAGCTATTGTTTTAGTGATCTTTTCAAGGTAGTTTGTGCCCTAACAGTTCGTTTATGTTCATGAGCATATATGCATTGTTATCTTTATTAGTTTTTCTTTATTTTATCCTTCCATAATTCCCTATTTAAATAAATAGGGGATTCTCATTAATATAATTAGAAAACAGAAACAAAAAAAAAATATTTTAAAAGTTACATTAAGTACATTTAAATATCTTTATTAAATATTATTGTTGTTAAAATTTATAAATTAATTATCTTTAGTAATTAAATAATTTTTATTTATACTTCCTACAATGAAAAAAAACAAAAACAGTTCTATAGAACAAAAACGTTCTTCAACAACTACTTATCAATAAACTACAGAAACATAGCATGAGATGTGTAACTATTACATTTAAAACATTATTTCCTACAAAGATTAACATGTCTTAATACATCCTCAATAATAAACATTAAGTAATGTTTTAATTGTTATACTTATTACTCTTAAATTATACATTCTACATGCAGTTTATTAATAAGTAGTCCAAGAAATGTTTTGTTCTAAAAAACTGTTGTTTTTTTTTTCATTGTAGGGCATGACTATAACTATACAAAAAAAAAGTTGTGAAACGTGGTCTCAAAATAGTTTTCTCATTGACTAATCCTCAATATACACAAGAATATATACCTATTATTAATAGTCAAGAAAAAAATTATCAATACATATATTGTTCTGAAAATTCGCTTATTTTACACAACAACAACGATATAACTATTATTTAGTTATTAAAAGCTGCGAAACGTTGCCTCATACGGTTGTCTTATAGACTGATCTTCAAAATCCACAAAAATAAATATCATTAACTGTCGAGTTATCAACATTTTAAATGAAGATTCTAAGACGCTATTTGGTAATTATTATAAAGAAGGTGGTAATTATTTTAGGACTATTATAAGTCTGGTTATAAATCGGTGGGTGCAGTTTCTTGCATTTGGCCATCATAATTATTGAATTGGCATGAGTACTTCCCTGTCACCTCCTATCTCTCTCTTTGCCTCACTCTCTTGTCCTCTCTTCATTAAGTTTTATTAGAAAAACTAGTTCTTAATATTTTTTTTTCTTCTTGAAAAATTTAATTAAAAAAAAAAAGAAATGATCTTTGTATTTGAATAAACTTCATAACACCTACGCCATTCTCTGTACTCCTTTGTAGTCGCTTCATTTTTATTTTTTGTCATCCTGGATTTATTCCTTCGTTCCAGCCATCCATATCCTATGCATAAGACAAGTAGATGTATAATGCAGTAGGTCATGGAAAATTCAAAGGGTAGCGGATGTAAAAATCTCCGATATTTATCGAATCTCCTGATTACCTCCCTGTTTCTCTTCTGCTGTAAATCTTTATTATAAGGGTCTCCTTCGAGCCGGAGGCCCCCCTCACCATTTGCATTCCACCTGGGTTATATTTTTTTATGTATCATAAAATATCAAGGAGGCATCCGAAGTATGTATTCGGGGCCGGAGTATGTGCCCTGGTCTCGTCTTTTCCCTCCTGAGTCCCCGCATATTTTAGAGCCCTTGGGGTCAGGATTGGAGGTTGAGTGGTATTCGGCCGAGAAAGAGTCTCCTCGCATAACTTTGGGATTATGTCGGTTACGTTTTAATAATGTCCAGAGCTAATTTATTCGGTGTTAAGATTAATATTTTGAAAATGATTTTTTATGAAAAATTATATCAGTACGAATAGATAAATTTAAATTCTATTTATTCGGCAAATATACTTGAGCCTTATTTATGGTGAGTAACCTTCAATTGTTCTTGTTAGGTTTATAACAATATATCGATAGCTTACTTCAGAGTTATGCTTAGTACATTTCCACTAGCTTTACGAAAAATACAATTAGGCCAATTACAAGCCTGAACACATTTAGGTATGAATTATAAATCTGATCACTTTAAAAACTAATTGAAAAGTCGCAATTTTCCTCAAAAGAGAATACCTTTAATTGTATTGTTTGTAAAGTTAATGGAAATGTACTTAGCATCATTGTGAAGTAAGCCTGCGGTACGTATAGGTTAGGACCATATCATATCTTACTCCCGGTCGTTGTGAGTTGTCTCTAGTCGACCGACGGGCCCTCACGTTAGGGGTCGTGAAGATTGGATTTTCCTTTATGTGGTCACTTATTTGAGTACTGACTACGCGTGACATTGCGGTACTTTGATTACATATAAGCTTTAAGATTACAGAGAAGATTGATGAAAACTAATCTAATTTTTGTAGATTTTTATGGAACAGAATAAAATAATTAGGTACGAAGGATTCCCTATATGTATAGTTATAACATAAATATATTATAAAATATATTTATATAAAATGCAAATAAATATGTAAAATATTTTTTAAGAGTGTATGTATTAAAAATTAAATTTGAAAAGGTCCTACCCATTACGGGTCAGGGGTGCAGTGCTTACGAACCTACAGGGTTGACACAAGTATACAGTAACAGAATCTGTCGCAGGAGGATTCGTACCAGAGGCCTTGGAGTTAGTAGCACTGAGCCATCCCGCTCTCATATAACTATTTCAATTATGTACACATAAATGTATGTATACATATTTAAGATTATATATCTTCCCGCATCCAATCGTTACAATCCAAAATCCTACGTAAAATCCTTGATGCTCCTTATTACGTCACAAATAAACTCATTCATAAAGACCTTAACATCCCATTCGTTGCAGATTTGACCCAAAACAGATATGCGTCTTTTTATTCCAAACTCCTTAACCATCCTAACCCATTAATTCTTAATCTTTCATCCTTAACAACCCCTGATAATCCTCTGAGGCGTCTGAAAAGAAGATGGCCACGGGTCCTTCTAGTTTAAATTAATGTTTGAAGTACCACCCTGTAGGGTGGTTCCTTCCTAAGATTTTCAAGTGTATATGAAACATACTACATATCTACCTATTGTATTATTTTGTACAGTAGTAAATTACAATAAATAAATAATCAAAAAAAAAAAGATTATATATAAATGTTTATGTACGAGAAAAGAATAATCTTTCATCGTCGGAAGAAGTAAGAATTGGAATTGCTAAGAGTGAATGGACAAATACTATAAATCCTTCCTGTGGGAGACCTAGCGCACTAAGCTGATAAAAGGATCCGGTCGCTTGAAGATGTTCACTATCGGACGGCAGAAACGTCGGAGCTTTAAATAAGCCCCCAAATGACCCCGCGGCGCGGCAATACCAGTTTTAAATGCAGGTCCTTCTGGAAAAAAAAACGGGCGACAGTTAGGGGGGGAGGGGAGGGCGAAGAGGGACCTCTTTAAACTGTCCCTATAAAGTGGGTTTAGTGTCCTTCTATCTTACGGCTCTTGTGGGGTTTGGGTCTGATCTGTTTGACTACGGCTCTGAGGGGTATATGCGCACCTAAAATGTCTCTATACCGCTATAAAAAACTGTTATATATGTTTATTATTATTATCGTTAGTCGACTATTCCCAATTGGCTTATATCTGAATAAATAGTATCAGATATATTGATTGTTAAAACATTTATTTTATGCATTATTCAAATCATATTTTAGAACCTTGAACATTAGATCTCAATAATTTGGGTAATCTCATTAGTCATAGGGACCAAAACTTAGTAAAGCAACGAAACTAGGAAACAGTTTAATTTTTCAAGGCTGGTTAATTCCTGAAGCTGGTTTATTACCGATAAAGAAAATAACAGTCACTATGGTATTTAATTTTTCGCGAATTTCTTAAATCTATCAACTTTACGGAAACTTATTACTTAATATTTAGTAATATAATAAATACCAAAACGTAAGTAAGATAGTTGATAATCATTGTATGAAAAATTATTTAAATGACATTTACAAGAAGTTATTTTAATGAAATTTTTATATTAATCAAGAAATCTATTTGTGATAAAATAGCATACAAAATTATTTTGGTATACGAAATCAAATTGTAGAAAGCTCATAATATTCATTTAAACTAGATTTATCAGTTTTTGATTATTAGTCTAAACAGACGGGTGCATTTAGCTATGGATAGATATTTGAAGTTGTTGTTGTTGTTGTTGTCTGGGGCTTTAGGGCGTAAAACCCTGAGGTCATTAACGCCCATGTTTCGTGCTTTATAATTCTAGAAGTAATACATAGGTCTAATATTGAAGATGAGACAGATATAAAAAAGGTATATATGATGACTATTAAAAAATAAATAAAAAATACGCGGGGAATTTTTACAATTTATGATTATCTTTTCACCATAATGTTTGATGAGGAGTCCCATCCTTTTTTTTAATCATCCTTTTTCTCCCTTTCTCTCTTCACTTCTCTCCTACCTCTCCTTCTTTTTTCTCTGTCTCTTTTAATAGTTATTTTCTTAACCTTTAAGTAATTGTTTGTCTCCTCTAATCTTATTTTATTGTTAAAATTATTACTTTAATAATTAATTTTTTATTTGTATAACTTATAAAATGGAAAGCGGGAAGGAGTTTTGCAGTACATGCAATACCGATGACAGAATTTAAACTGTGGCTTTTATTATATACACCTTTTACCTGTTTAAATTATAACATATTGTTATTTTTATTATTAATAGTAATCCTATTTTTTTCATTGAGTTGGAATTATCAATAAGTAAAGGTATCGATACCCATAATTTTATGACGAGGGTTGGTACTTCACCCCAGACCCTTCTTCCAGTTACGATGAAAGGAGGTGGTATCAAAGCTATTCAGCATTCCCGAAGGCGCCACTGCTAAATAGGCGTGAAGCCATCGAAGTGCTATTTAGCGAAAGACAAAAGATAAGTCCGGCGTTGCATAAACCGGATCCCGGCTGAGTGTGATTGAAATAGTTTATTTATGCCGAGGGTGAAGGCGGCACTTCCCGACAGATTGAATCGCTAATGTATCGTCACTAATCCGGCGAAGGGACCTTCAGAGAGCTATGTGTTCCCCGCGATATCGGCACTCACTGAGGCTGATCCAGGTTCCGTGAAGAATGTACAGTGTGCAGTATTAAATTTCTCTCTGAAATTTAGCAGATAGAAAGGTTACATTTAAAAAATGTCTACTTCGTGAAGTATTTACTAAAGTTAGAGAATATACTTCTTGCAAGTACCACTACTAACCAGCGGCAGACTAACAATATATTGTAATTATTATAGCAATTTGAAGGACAAAATTGTAATAAAAAGTCAATCGGGATAGATATATGAAATTCCGTGTTTAAATTGTCCAGCTATCTATATAGGTGAAACAAAGCAATTGTTGGGGGATAGAATATATCAACACAGAAGTGATACAAGAAATAAGGAAAAGATTTTGATTTTGATAACACCATAATTTTACATAAAGAAAACAACATGCTTTAAAGAAAAATACTTGAGTCAATTTATATATCAGAGAACATCAATTATACATTTATAATCTTAAAATTCTTTCTTGAGACTGGCAATTTTTTAATAAATAATTCAAAACACTATCCTACTACTAACTATTACCTTAGGCAAGGTAATAAAAGTGTATTAATCGTGTTTAAAGAGAAATAATTTTGACTGTGGTTTTTAATGGATATTTGACTTATTAGATATAAATGTTTTGACCTGGGCAGAATAGCCTGTATGAAGTTTTTGGAATGGTTAAATTATATGTTTCATAGTGAATTGAGATTGTCCCTGAAGATGGCCGAATTGGCCGAAACGTTGGACGTGTAAAAGAAATAAAAGTTTTGAGACTATAATTTGGATAGTGTTTTGAATTATTTATTAATCAATTATACAGTTAATTTTAAAACAGATACAAGGCATTTAAACCAACATTATGAAGAGATTTTAAGTAAAATAAATTTATGAAAAATATGGATAAAATTTTATGTTACTGTTTACAATTAATTTTAATAATGGAATAAATAAAAATTTAGATGAAAATGCAATTCTAAATAAATTACAAGCCTGACCTGAGTGTATGGAAGGTTATAAATAGTTTTTTTATATGATAGTGATAGTGTAAATTAATCGAAAATAAAAATTTATGAAGTTTTTTAAAAAATAGGTAACTAAACAAAAGCTTAGGTAAGATTACTAACAATTAATATGGTTTTCTATTAATTGACTTTTTCATAGGGTGATTATTACTTATAATTAATGACCTGAGCAGAATAGCCTGCAGAACATTTTTAAATTTTTTATGGTGAGAATTTATATTTGAAAGTATGTTATATTATTAGTAATAATGTTGTTGTTATAATTGTTACAATTGAATGTATAATAAGCTGTTAAATGATTGTCCATAGGGATGGACAAATTGGCCGAAACGTTGGACTATAGATTTATTTAAGAGTGTTGGGACTAAACAAGGATACCATTTGATTTATTTAGCAAATTAAAAAAATCGTTTTAAAAAAATAACAGGATATTAAGTAAAAGAGTAAAAATTCTATAAGAAACACAAATTACTTGTTAAATATAATTGGAAAATTCCAATTAAAAAGAACAAACAACTCATCAATCAGTGTTTCTTCAATTTAGGCATCATCAGGACCGAAAATTACAAATATCACAAGTGCGAAGAATACATTCAGCACATCTCATATCAACAGCTCAAAAAGACCAATCAAACAGCAACCAATCTTCCCGTTTTCTCAGTAACTTGTTTTTCCCTCCAAAAATGTTTCTAAACTGGGTGACTACTCCAAATAGAATGCCATTCGTTTACAAAACTTTTTTATTGTTTGTTCAACAATTTTACGATTTATTTATTTTGAATTTTTTTTTAAGCGGTGTTTATAAAAATACTGTAAATCGTAAATGATTTGGAATAACGGTTGCCTTTTTTTAGTAATCTCCGTCTATTTGAAGTTCTGCCGTGTTATCAAATTTGGTTGAGGGGCTAGTGGTAGTTACTGTTATCTCAATGCTACTCAAATTAGATGTTTTTGGCGGTAAAATGAGAACACACAAGGTCAAATCGGTTGCCGTCTTATTGGAACTTCTTATAACATTCAGGGAAAGTTTCCCATAAAAACTTTAAAAAATCAGGATTCCGAAACGCATTATCGTATAAAGGTGAAATTTATAGCACTGAACTATATTTTTGATAAGTTATCCCACTCTAAATTGTTGACCTTTAAAATTGGTGAGCTTCTGTCCTCACATGCCTCTTATAATATAAAAAAAATTCTTGGTAGAATTGGCTTGGAAAATGGCTGTTCAAATTTTAATTATTATTATTTTTATTATAAAACTAATATTTTCTGCCTAAAGTTATTATAAGGAATGCATGATCATTAATAATACATTATTTTATTTCCAGAAGTTTCATTTCAGTAGGCCAGTCCTAAAATTATTTTTTTCTATTTATTTTGAAAGTCAACGATTTAATAACTTTAGGAGAGCACAAAAACTACTCAATCAGAATATACTTAATAGGTCAGAATATACTTCATAGGTCAGAATATACTTTCATACAGCCCTTAGAAAATACAAAAGGGGATTTTTCAACGGTATTAAGTTATTATGGCTTAATATAGAATCAAATTCTACATACAATGGTTTAATAATAGTAATATTTAGACTTTCGTTCGTTTGGTTCCGAGGTACAGATATATTATATGGAATTAGTTAAACGAAATAATATGGAATTAGTATTTCTTTTCTGTAAGGTCTAATTCTATTTTTTCAAGTTAAAGATGTTTTACAATCTTTATTCTACAATAGATTTAGTTAAAAATGGTTGATAACAAGAAAATAAACACAGAAAATTAAAATTACAAACTTCTTTGTTCATGTTAGAGGATTAATTATGAAGTTACGAATTCCCTATTGTCACATCAGATTATTACAAGTTATTTAAGATACTCCATTTAGTGAGGTAGGACTTAGTGCGGTGGGCGATTACACCGCCGGGGCCTCGCTTAGAAATTCTCTTTAATATATACCGGCCTTAAGACGCCATATTAAGCAGACTTAGAAGTTCGATTAATTTTGCACCAAGTCCTCAACGCCAGCAGCATAAATAGCTCAAACTAATTGGCCAACTTATTTCAACTGTATTACTTGGCAACTGTTCTAATTAAATTAGTCGGCATTCCTGCATGTTTCAGATAGTCTCCCTTACCCGCTCTAACCGCACTTGATAGCGTATAATAATGTTTTCGTTTATAATTCCCATGTTCCTCGGGCTCATTCAGCTTGGGTTGGGTGAAATGGTTCACACAGCTCATGACCACTTTATCTCAAAAATTAGGTATGGTAGAATTTATGATAAGTAAATATCATCTTTAACATTTATTTGAAATTAGAAGTTTAGCAAAAGGACGCATAACATTTTTAAAAAAAAAGACAATAAATGAAACCTTTGAGGACCGCCTGAGAACAGGTATATTGGATCAAAGATATCCAGAAAACAATTTATAATTAAACTAATGATTACTTGTTAAGCACTGATAGAATTTTAAAACATAGAGATCGTACTCATACTAAAATTTTAAGAAGAAATAATCCAGAAATAAGTGTTTAAAACATGTTGTTTAATGGAGAATTAAAAATAGAAAAATACCATATAGTTTCTGATTATTTTTCTATTGAACTTTTCTCATACTATTTGGAAACGATACATAATCCTGTTTTTCACTTTTTCTCTTTTCCCTGCCGTTTCATTACCACTGGTGGGCCACACTCTGTTAGTCGAAAGATATAGTGTCATTGAAGCGTAGATGAATGAAATGCAGCTGAATCACAGTTGAATTAAAAAAAAAAAAATAGAATCTATCATTACACTTATTTTTGTCATTTAAAAATAGAATTTTGTGTGTGAGGAATCATATAAAAAATTAAAAATAATTACTTAAGAACTATCAAGAAAGTTGCCGTTAATTATATACATTTTGAACATAAAAAATAAGTTTTTAAAAACTTTATAATCATAAACTCTGTATTAAAAGATGGAAGATCAGTTTCGAAAATTACTGCTTTATTTATAGGTGTGACTTGCAACAGACATATTAATTTTAATGGAAAAATATCTAATATAGTAAATATCTAAATATCTCCAAAAATATTTGTTCTATAAAACTATTGTAGTGAAGTTGATAATACATTTTTATGGCCTCCCACTATTTCAGTCGATGGGAAAGAGAGTGTGGTGTAGTGTGGTGTAGTGTTCGTGGAATGCGAGAAAAAAACCAAACAAATTAAACAACCATTTGAACGGTGATAGTTTACAACCATTTAAACAACAGTCACACTAGGTCTGGGGTAGTTGATAATGCATATAGTGGAAGTGAAGTTTCTGCCATGTTAAATGTTCAATGAGTACGCCTTGAGGGTAAACTACTGACTTTATTTATTTCATGAACTTGAAATGCCTTCTGTTCAAATTCCTTTACATATTTTTCAAAATTAACTGCTGTGATAATCAAGTTGTTTCTGTAATAGCCTTTTTTCCTACTATCTGTTAACAGGTTTGGGTTAGATTTGTTGTTTCCGTGTAGACAGGAGAATGCCACACTATTCCACCGCCTCAATTTTGTGACAGTACTACTAAGACAGAAAGCAATCACCATGTGAACAGTTCCTTTATAAAGTCTATATCGCACACGTGCATATCTAAATCTGCAGGAAAAAATAGTTGAGATAATTGTATAGTTTTCTTTCACAATTGTAGTGTATAGATGTAAAAAAAAAGTATCACAAGTTCTTAAGAGGAAACACTATAATAATTTAGGAAGCAAAAGTGCAACTAAATTAATTATGGAGACATCGATAAAAACAGTGATAAATCTGCAGTGGATAAGCCGGGAAAGGATGCAGAAAAAACAAAGAAAACATCATTCAACTAATATCATCTGACGATACAGTCCTTATAGGGAATTCGATGGCTATTATCACAACATAACAGGCTTACCTTATTATTTCCTAATGAGAAAAAATCGTTAGCTGCTTGTTGAAATGATGTAAGAAAATATATTAAAACTGAAATAAAATAAAACAACGGAATGAAACGTTAATATATTGTTCTGTAATATTAACAGATCGTTTTAAATGTAAATTAGACATATTAATAAAAAAAAAAATACAAATATAATAAAATCATAAATAATGTGGACGTTTAATAGGTACACACCAGAGTTCTTGCTTTTTGATACAGTTTGGTTTGCCCATGGGTAACTATCAGGAACAAATACTCTTAACCTTGAGTATACAATATAAAGCATGTTGTATAGTAAGTATTTATCTTCCCTTTCATCTCCTAGGCCTTTCATCTACTGTTTTTAGGACCACGTCGAATCGCCAATTAGCTTGTGTATGTGAGGCTCCACGTGGACATAATAAACAAAAACAAGAGCGTTCCTGTTTCCAGGATTCTGGACGCCAGGCCCCCAGAAGATCCTTTGACAAAAAATCTATGTTTCGTAAACAAAATGTTTGAAGGATAGTAGCCATCTGGTCCTGAAGAGCCTCCTCCAAACATTCCTGCGCGGTGTCACTGACATTTTTTGTCAATTTGTCGGATATTATAGACTAGACCCCCCTCCACCTCATTTCGTAAAGAGATACAGCTTGCCAGTAATCAGTCTAAAATTAAACTGTTTGGATTATAACAGACTCAGATTTTAAAATTCCGTCTTTTCATGTTGACACTATTACGAACTAATCAAAACATAAGAAAATAACAAAAATATTACCGGGCAAAATAAATATTTTAATTTATACTACTGTTATTGCTCTAACTATAACTTTTGCTATTTTTTATTGATTTCGATGTTTTTAATAGAGACTTACATCACTAAAGTTTACAAATTTAAATAAAATTTATTTAATTTAATTTACTATTACACCATATGATAATGACAATGCGAATGGATGTCATTTGGTTTTACTTTCACATACTTGCATTGATCCACCAAAACGGCTCTAACGATTTTGATAAACTCGGCGTACTAATGAGAAATTAAATAGCCTTTAATATCAGATAGGTTTTAACTTCAGTGCGTGCACTGCACCAAACATTTTTAAAAAATACTTTTTATATTTGTATTTTCCATAGATTTTATACGTTGTTATCTTTTTAATAGATATTATTTTTTTTCTTATAAAACAAATTGTTAAATTAAATCTGGCGGCCGAGGGTGATTCTGGCAAAATCACGTCCTTGCACAACCGTTGGTCAAGTATTGTCCTATCCTTATAAAGTACTGAACCCCTGACCCTTTAAGGGTTGTAGCAATACAGATTTTGTTTTATTTATTGTGTCTATAAAAAAAAAGTCTTTCGTAATTGAAAAATTCTTTTTTTTCTCACATATTACTTGGATGAAGAGAACAGAAATTTCATATATTGAAAAAAAAAATATGGTATGCTTAATAAGTTCTTTTTTACCGAACTACTGTCGTGGATTAGATTAAAATAAACATTTAAATATAGTATCAATATTCGAAATGAGTCTCTTTTTAAAAATATATTAATTTATTAATAATTTTTCAACAATTTATTAGTCTGGGTTTTCGATCTTTCATACCTCGAATCCAGAAGAAATGATCCACCTTTATATAGCATATATATATTTTTTAGTAGAAATTATGCTGTATCAATAATTTAAAAAAATATTCTTCATTTATCTAATTAATTGTCTGAGTTTATTTATAATGAAGAAGGTTCATACAGTATTACATCTTGCCTTTCACCCTCCCTTTTACCGATCTGTCATAAGTTCCACCCTCCAGCTGAGAACCCAGGTACGCCCTTGGTATCTCAGCCCTTCAGATTCTGGAGGAACAATATAAATCCGATCCTCCACTCCCACTCCCTCTTCTTGAGCGCGGCCTGCTCCTCGGAAGATATTCAATTTCGCGCCAGGAGGGTAATAAAGCCCACTGACCGAGGCGATAATAACTTCCTCCCCACCGGGGGGAAAAAAATGTCGGACGGAGATCCATTTCAAATTTCGCCGAGATGGGATATTAAGTGAACTCCTAAATCCCTTATTTTCGAGTCAATCCCCTGGGATTTGGCAGCCCTCGGCATTTTCCCCGACATTAGGGCTATAATGATATTGTAATTTTCTTTTGGGCAAGAGGAATGATCCTTTGCACCTGGTCTGGCTACAGCTCTAAGGACGTCTTGCAGTTTCGTCAATTCGTCGGCACATTTATCCTTAGATAGTTGCTTTGGGATACTTATGCGACGATCGAGCGATTGGTTCTGTGGATTTGTATTTTTTATGGCTCAAATTATTTAACTAAATTCTATCCATTGCTCGAATCTTTTGAAACATATTTGAAGTTGATCACAAGATCCTGAAAATTATTGCATCAAATTTGTTTAGTCTGTCCATCTGTACTAATATAAAAATATTTTGTGCTTAAGACTTAAAAATCACGTTTGTGTTGCTTAAATTACAAGGTGATATTCAAAGATTGTTTTTCTAAATTATATATCTTAGATACATTATATTATCTATATTGTTAATAAAAGTGAAATACAAATGGAGTATGAGAAAAAAAAATGTTTAGAGTAATAGCACTTGCTCAGCCTCCACTGGTTCAGTACCAGTGATGCGGCGAGAGGGATGCGCTGGGATCTTATGAGCTCTGCTCTGCCCCCCACACCTGGGGGATAGAGTTGGCTCAGGAATCCTCAGGTCGAACGTGGAAATGTATGTAAATGTGACTAGAGGTTATTTTATTTTTATTATTATTATTTTTTTTTCATACACATAGTTTGATTATCTTCATTTTCTTTATCCATCTATTTGTATATATTTTAAGAGAGATCTTATTTATTTGTATGTGTTTTTTTCCATTCATTTATTTATTTTTATTTTATTTGAGTATGAATATGATCATTCATCACTATTACCTATTGCCCACAACTGTGTGGCAGATTGTAATATCTATCAATAAATAAAAGTTTATTAGTTAATCGAAAAAATAGAGCAATTTGAGCTCAAAATATTGAAAAAATATATTTAGTCTTCTGTTTCTGTTTGTGCAAACGGCTCAAGAGATTTCCAATATTTTGGCCAGAGGGTTCCCCCCAAAAATTCGAAGCAGGCCTAAAACACGCGTTCATATTTTATGTCTATGAGGTCTCAGCTGGTACAATTTAGGATTAATATAAGTTTACGGATAGATAAATCTTTATTCTAAAACTAAAGTGATATTTTCTAGTGGGGTAACGTAATTATTTATTACGTTAAATTGTTGCCTAAAAATAATCGTTTTAAAGTATGCAGTTTTATCAATTGTGTGTGTGTTAAATAGAATTCCTTGATAATATTATGTTTTTTATATGAATGAACATTAAATATATTATATTTCGAATTAATTAAAGAGAAGGAGGTAACATAATGCAATTTTCTCGCAGGGGTAAACTAGTTTACCTAGGGGTAAAATAATTTACAACAAATATAGTAAGAGGCCCAATAATGTATAATATATATTTTTTAATTGAAAATTCTGAGTTATCACATGATTATTAAAATAAATAATTAGGCACTTGTTCAAGTCAAATTCTATTTTAGACAGCGGCTTAATTGTCTTTCCTTTGGTATATTAATAATTTATAAGGTATTTATTCACTTTAAACATTTAGGCTTTAACAATGATAGCTTTCCGAGATCACATCGGTTTGAACTTACAGATATTTTATTGAATCGCGTTCCCTGTTTTAGGATTAAAATAATTTATGTTTTGACGTATCTGATGGGTGGCCTAATGAGGCGATGCTATATTTAAAATCAGGTCGACAGAGGTGAGGGAAGGTTCGTTGTCATGGCTTTTGGAAAGGGATTTGACAGATTTGGTCTGTGTGGAATTGAACCTGTCAATTGAGGCTTAACAGTTCGTCTCTGTGGTAGCTATATATTTGACGGCATTCATTTGATTAATAAATGTATACGTAGATAATGAAAAACTACTCATAAACTTTGAAGATTTCATAATTCACGTTAGAAATTAATTTTATATTGCTATAAAGTTAATTTATAAGTTTTTATCAGGTGTTTTACGAAGAAAAGATCATAAAATAAAAAATATTTATTACACATTTTTTTTATAATATTCATGACGGAATGAAAGCTAATGGTGAAAATTGAAAAATGTAAAAATAAAGTTTTTGAATGTTGAATATTTTTTGTAGAAGTACAACGATTAAAAGTGTACTAATATATAATATTTATGCTTCATAAAATGAAAGCAATAATTTCCTATTGCATGAATACAACACTGGGCCAATAATTCGGCCCCTTAAAGCATTAGATGTTCAAAGGCGGATTTTACGAGTCAAATAAGCAATTTCGTTATTTTTATGAAAATTGCATGCTACTTTTGTTTTAAATAAGTATTTTTACCCATGCATAAACAAAATTTAAAATTAAAATAGATTATGAAAGGAAGATTTCAGAAACTATCTAATGAAGTCTAAATCTACTTTATTCTAGTAAATAACTACTCTGTCAACGTTTCCCTTATTATAAATAATTTTTTCAACATTTTTTTTTGTTTAGAAAAAGGTACTATTTTAAAGGTAATTTATAAATATAATAAATAAGATAAAAATCTTAATAATCACTAGAAATAAAAATATATTTTCAATTTTAAAAACATTTTTAGACCGAAAATTGGGAAACAGTGGAAATGAAAAAGAACAAAAAAGTAGGATTTATATTCAGTTTGGAATTTATCTTTAAATTAATAGTAAGTTAAGAAAAAATTAGAATTATAACTAGGAAATTTGTTTTGTTTTTTAAATCTAGATTTTTTAACTATTATAAATTAGTTAAGTAGATCTCTATATAGTAAAATATTTAATTACGTGTGCAAATGTGTAAAAAAAAAAATATTTAAAATTAAAGTAAAATTTGTTATGTATATATATATTAGAAATTAATAGTGAGCAGAAGAGTCCGAAACGTTGTTCGGATGACATATTGAATAAAGGAGCAATAAAAAGGGCATAAATCCCTGAAAAAGAAGAATGTTTCTTTTTTTAGACCTGATGAAGACTGAACGCTGGAATTTAATAAATGTTTCCCACTACTTTATATATCTTGAGGGTGTTAATAATGTACTAATTTTATAATCCGCCAGTTTTACAGCAGAGACAATTAAAGGTTTTGTACTTTTTTATATTTTGGCATTTCTGCAAATTCCTTCTCGTGCAATCGAATTGTCTTCCATTGCTCGTCATTTTCATACCCACTCTAGTTGTCAGCTATTTCTAAAGCCTATATGCAATGATTTTTATTAAAACAGAACATGATTTTTTTTTTTAAACCAGATCAAGGTCTTACTTGAAAAAAAAGATCTTAGATTTAGTCTTGTATTTAATAATGAAAATGTTCCTATACGTGGCTCACCTGGAAATATTTCCTCCCCCTATCGTATATAAGCCGATCATAGACCACTTGGCCTGAAGAGGGACTTCCCAATCCGACACCACTCCAAGCTCTCCCCGACTGTAATAACAGGACAAGTGGTTCCAAGGAACGGGATGCAATAGTTCCGTCCGGATAGGAGCATCTTTATATCGGTGTAGGATCGAGTACGTGCCATCGCAACAAAGAATATTGAAATACCCTCCCCCTCCCTT
The DNA here is from genome assembly GCF_000696795.3 of Halyomorpha halys. Lineage (NCBI taxonomy): Eukaryota > Metazoa > Arthropoda > Insecta > Hemiptera > Pentatomidae > Halyomorpha > Halyomorpha halys. The sequence continues at coordinate 612,379 of NW_027116321.1, forward strand.
TGCCGTCTCATCCAGACCCCGATACCCCCTTTCCCTTAGCATTATCCTCGTACAAATATTTCTTGAATATTCCCTGTATTATTCTCAGCCGTGGATATTTTATTGCTTCTAAAAATTTCATTTCATATATTTTTAAATGCGTGAATGACTTCATTTCATTTTTATTTTATTTTTGGGACGGAAGAGATATAAAGAAAATATAGAAAAGACCTCCTTACATTGTTCCCGACGAGATATTCTTAGAATTTCCTTAACCCCTCAATTCATGCAGTGTTTATTTTTCCTATTAGTTATTTGCCGCTCCCCTTCTGAATTTGATTTCAGTGTTTCATCACGCTCTATATCATTTTTCTTCGTTTACATGTTGCCATTGCTTTATTTTAAATTCTATAATTACTTTAAGTATTGTATGGAAGAAAACTGTATCAAATCAAATGGAGTATGCCGGAGATAATTTTAAATTATTTTAAACCACTAATCGCATACTTGCTTTTTTACTCCTTACTTATTTATTTTAACCATCTTCTTCAATTTATTTATTTCTACTACTGAATAAAAGGTAAAAAGAACATCTTTTTTAACTCTTTTTAGTTTGGTTGAAATGAAGAGCATTAAAAATAAAATAAAATAAATTGCTTCATTTCTATAAATCTTGTTTTTACGTTTTCATAAAATTAAATTAGGCATCCCAGGAAAAATAACTCTACTTTAAATAATGTTCTAGGACATTGTATAGTATTGTGGACAGTTTTAAGGATACGGAGTTCTGAATGAAAAATGAGCGAACATTTCAAGTTCTTCTGGAATGAAACATGGACCTTCAATACTTGAGTATTTACTTTCTGATGACATTTATTGGATCCCTTGTAATGTCAAGGTAAAAATTAAACCAAAGTAACGCAAATTTTTTTTTCCTTTAAATAACTTCTGAAACAACCGTGATTTTACATTCCTCCTTAACGTGAATGGCAGAGTCATTAATTTTGACTCTTAACTGCTTATAGTTTTCGTTAGAGTAATAAAAAATTCTGAGGATATAATATAAAATTACTCTAATAATTAAATATACGCCTTATATAGATTATCTACCAATGCATCTAGAGTATATTTTATAATATATAAGTCTCAACTTCATTTTTAATCGAATTTCTCAATATACTTTCAGTATACTCTTCTATATCCAGAGCCTATCTTTTTTCTCCAGTCTGAGGAATATATTCTGTTAGTTCCATCCACGGCTTCCTCTCTTGCGAACTCCACATCCCAGATGATCCTCTCTGCCGGTCCATCACGGGATCCCCTCGACCCAGAACAGTGAGCGCTGGACGGAACAGATACCGGATTTCCTCTCCACGGGGGGTTATCCTCCCTCCTTCCATAAGGAATTATTGGCGGTGGGGAGCACCTTCTTTATCGCCTCACCTTTATATATAAACGTTAAACCGTTTTGCTCAGATTGGACGCCATCCAATACATTGTCAGCCCCCCTCGTCTCCCCGGAATCCCTTTTCCTTCCAATTCCGTTCTCTCTAAGGTTCGATTCCGTTTTTGTCTGAGGCTTTTCCATCCCGGGCCTCCTCATCGTTTCCTTTTATGTCCGCCCGAACAACTCGAGGAAATTTTCCGGTTATCCTTCGCTTGCATTGTAGAAAGAGGATTGTGATTTTTTCTTCGCTAGTCGATGAGGTTTGATTTTTTTTCTTTTTTGATCTCGAAAACTCTTTCGTTTAGGAATCACAAAAAAATCGTCCGAGTTTATTCTAGTTCATTTTACTTAGTGCTTTCGATTTTTTTTATTAAATATACATTAATCTAGAACGTATTTGCATTCAGAATTAATAACAGTTTTCTGATCATACTGTTTTACAAATGATCTGCCTTTTTTCTTTGTAACAATCAACAGAAAAAACTGCTAGGTCGTAAAATATGAAAACGTAAATTCTTAGCTGAATTGGAGTTTTTTCATCGTGCTAATTTCATACATTGTTGAAAGAATCTTTTGGAAATTTGTTTTCTTAAAACAATAATGTTGATATTAAGTTATGGTAAGGGACTACTAGTTGAAGGAAAACTATAATATTTAACGAATAATATAACATAGTAAAAGTTTTCATTTTTACAATTAACACGTTCACGAACGAATGCCTCTAATAATGAAAATGTTATAACACGATATTCTATAATATAACTAATGAATGAAGAAGATCGTGATTTTAACTAATTGGAATTAATAATTTTTGGTGAAGAAGTTCAGGTATTTTAGAAATGTATTCAGTAGATATAATAAATTTATTGGATTTATGAATAAGTTATATTTCGAATTTTGTCTCCCGTAGGTATCAAAATTATGTGATTGTTGGCGTTTCCATTTTTCCCCTACGCTCAATTGCCAGATGGCTCTTCCACCACATGACTTACAAATTCCAATAATGAATTCGAATTTCGATCAATTGATCTAATGAAGTAGATTGGATCTGCTTCCAGGGGTATGAAGTTGTATCAATTATTATTTTTTAGTTTGATTGACGTTCATGGTCACTGATCCGTAACGTCACGTTATAAAGACTAAAGCCTTCCTGTACGAACGGTAAACAAATTAAGTCCTTCAAATTGGACTTGCAGCAACTAAAATTAGTGCGTTTTAGTTACTGCGGTCTCAAATAATTTCGAATATTCTTCAGCTTTATTCATTACCTGTGAATATCGCTAGATTTTATTAAAACTTTCAGAAAATATAAAAACAATGTTGCTTGATAAAGATCGGCTTAGTGCCTCAATAATAGTTGCTCATTAAGGAATAAAATAATTCATTTAATTTAGATAACGTTGATGGTTTATCAGGATTGTTACTTAGATTTAAGTCTGTAAGAATTTTTATCAGATCAGGTTCTCAAAATTGTTTTTAGTTGTGATAGTTGATTCAGAATTAATTTATTTCTACTTCATACTTAAGTTATTTGTGTTTTGATAAAAGTTGCTTGATATGTGTTGAGTGCTCTGCGAAATTATTAGGTAAAGATAAATTTTGTGTTTTATAATTGAAGAGTTTGCTGCAATGGGTGATAGCTCGCATAATCAAGAGTTCTGAGAACTGGTTTATATAATTCTGAAAATTCACATCAAAACGCTTTTGATCTATTTCCTCAATTATTCTTTCACAGCACTAGGAAGTTATTTTTAGTCAAAAATATAACTCGGACGAAATAATATATGTTAATTAAATTGAAAGAGCTGCTATTTTTTTCTTTTTGCTATGAAAATATATTCCCTCTACTTTTAGAAAATAATTTATTAAAATACTATATTTAATCACCAGTTTAAGTGAGATACAGTGTACATTGATTTATAACAAAAATTATAATTACTAACACCAGCGACAATTTCATCTCTTGAAAAAGACTAGAAATAATCTTTATATTTTACAAATTATTACACTGTCAAAACTTCTCCCGGAATAAAACAAATACCTTTTGGGCGCCAAAAACCTTTAATTGACTATTTATACTAGGTATGTTTGCCGGATCTTTGTTCTGTACTTCTAATAATTAAATAAAAATTCTTTTTATTTTTAGTTCATACTTAAGTTTTAGTTGAAAGTAAAGTTTCCATGCCATGTGTTACGTTTCTATGTTATGTTTTGTGTATCATGTAAAATTCTTTGGTAAAAAGATGTTTTCTAGTTGAAGTACTCTTTCGTTATCGACTTTTCTTTTGTGTGTCTATTAATTAACTTTTAATATTTAGTATTCTTTAGCCGTTACATCCGTTTCAGACTAGGATTAGGATCAATATACCCGAGCTAGTGTCAGTTAACGCAATGGATGCCCCAGAGCGACGGCCATGTTCGTCATCGGATCCGCGACGGCTTCCCATCTCGAATGACATAGGGACTCCACCCCGATGAAAACAAAGACGCAGGATGGCGACGGACAGATGTTGCGTACCCCCGGAAGCAAAGGAGGCCATAGAGGTAGGCTGTAGGACCAATCGCTTGAAGCACACTTCTCATTATGAGCGTCAAGTGGCTCGTTCTCGGAGGTGCCAACATGGCTGCCACTCTTCACTCCTTTGTCTAATGCCGCCATTTTTTGACGAGCCGCGTACTTCTTTGAGGGCGGCCATTTTGGGAATCCACTTTTTTCCCCTTTAAAATGGTCTGAATTTTAAAGAGGCAATACACTTTTCTTTTTGTGATGAAGCTCTCGACGAAATTAAAATGACGTGTAATCAGTGGACGTCATTTCTATTTCACGACGAAAACAATGATTCTCTACCGGTAGCCTATGAATGGCTTACAAACTGAACTGAAACATGAGATCCATCACGTTGATTGTATATGTAATTATGTATCCTTTTTTATTTTTTTTAAACAAATGTACAATCTATGCATTTTCAAAAACAAATCTAATAATAAACGTATTCTAAGTTAATATATATTTCTATGGGGGGACACAACATAAATTCAATTATAAAGGTGTTCATTGTTTATCCCGTGTATAAAATTGAACATGAGCTTAAACCAAACAGAAGCATTTTTCAGGAATGATGTTTAACTAACAATATTTTACTTAACTTCTTATTTGCAAGACTATACATATTTTTTCGTTTAAAAACAAAATTTCTATCGTATACCAAAAGGGCCATTATAAAGTATTATTAATAATATATACACCAGGTAAATCAATTATTTTCGCCCTTTACCACTTATATCACACCGCTTGACAGCGTTTCAGGTTGATTTTGCCTATAATTACCTCAGTGCTGGTTCAGATAACTTTTATGAAGCACTTGGCAAATAACAGGCAGTTACCAATCTTATGAAAGTCTTTTAGATAAACAACACATTATTTAATTATAAACTTGCCTGATGAATATATATAATCAATAATTATGGTATAACATGAAAATGGAAATAGTCATATTTGAAAGTCTCGAAAGGAGTCTAAAATAATGAAGGAAGATTTTAAACACTATAGAAAAATAATATTTAAAATTAATCTATCCAAGCTGAAGTACATGAAAACGTTAAACCCTAATAAACCGAATAATGAAAAATCAAAAATAAAATGCTAATAAGTTAAGAGGGGGAGAGGGGGGATATTGTTACAAAGAGTTGTCAATTCAAGTTATAATTTTCATTATCATTAAGTATAATAAATATATTTTATATCTATTAAGTAAATAAATTTAGATTATTTATTACTATTTTTTTTTCAAAAATTTAAGAAAAATATCAGAAATAAAATTAACAAAATTCAGAACTTAAAAGACGTTTTAAATTTTACGTTCTTATTTCTGAGCCTAGTCCTAAAACTCCTACTTATAATTTATTGAATTCCAATGTTTGAGGTAAAATTGAGAATGTTTCTGACGATCAAAAAAAAAATTAAGAAACTACAGTGAAGGAATTACTTGAAACACTGTTAACAAAATGATTTAATGATTAATGAATTGTCGAATTAAAATTTAACTTTTTTTTTTTATAAATTTGTTGTCAATACTGCTTTTTTTTCTTAATATTTTTAAAACCGACAGACACAAAATTAAATTTGTTTCAAAACAAAACCTTTTACTGCTTCATAGAATATATTTATGTAATTCTTCTGTATATCTTCTTCTGTTTTATGTATCTTTAGTAATATTCTATAATTTAAGTTCTAAATAATCTATTTAAGTGAATGTATTCATTTGATATAATTTTGGTATTTTCTTGTATAGGGACACAATATAAATTTACTATATATTTTAATAGAATATTAATTTAATTACTAAGTGTTAATTTTTAATAACAAGTACAACTATTTTTGGTTATGTAAAATAAACTATTGTTTAAACATATTAAAAAAATATAAATGATTCAAGTATGCTAACGAGTGAAATGTTGTGTAATAAGTATTTGATTACAAATTTTGTTCGGGAACTTTTTCAACTTTAGTTTCCCTCTCTCGCTAACCGAGGGGAAAATTCCCCTGACACGATATCACAAAGTTTTACCTCGTTATAATCTGAATTTGTGTATTAGGCCACAACTCCATACTTGTATTTAATGGACCGATTCAAAGTATAAATTGATATTAAAAAAAAAATTAAATTCCACATGCTTAAATAAACCATTGGTATGTAAAGTATTTGACATGTAAAGCATATTGAATAGGGGCTTTAATAAGTTTCCCTTGAGGGGCTTTTCAGTAATCATCCTTTACACTTTACAGTTTTTATCCTCGGAGAAGGGAGAGAGGGTATGCGTGGAGCCAATCTTAATATATTGAAGGACCTCTTCGGCTATTCCCTTTAAGGATTCGAAAAGTCCTTTCTCGCAGATTCGAATTTTTTTTTTCACTTCGCGTCCCTCTCTTTTTCCAGAAGCGACTTAATATTAAACAGCTTCGTTGCTTCAGTTCCCTTTTTTCCAGTTCTCGTTTATTTTTTCTTGAAAAAGTTTAACTTGGTTATGTTGATTGCTAATCAATATTGATCCGTTCCTTTCCTTTCGAGTCTTTGTTGTCTTTTTTGAGTAGTGCAATTAAAGTTCTTGCCGTCTTCCGATAGGCTCTGATTTTATTTATCTACAGTCCGGGAATTTTCAGCAATCAGGGACTTTAGCCCTTTAATAAATCACGGCTGGAAATGAATTTAACATAAAAAATTCAGTCAATTATATAAAACATATTTTTTATTCAAAACTGACAACAGAGTCACATTTTTTAAATATCTTATAATATAAATATTAGTTTTTGTTTTTGTGTTGTTTTTTTTTCATCAAACGTTTACCAACCCCCAACAGAATGTAACTACTAACTAACCATGGTTATAAATTTTTTTTAAAAAATATTTAATACTTTTTATTTATTGATAGATATTAAAATCTGCCACACAGTTGTAGGCAATAGGTAATAGTGATGAATGATCTCATACACTAAAATAAATGAATAAAAAACAAAACTCTTAAAATAAATACAAACAGAAGAATAAACAAAATGAACTTAATCAAACTATCTGTATGAAAATAAATAAATAAAATAACATAATGATAAAATAATATAGGCTCAGTCACATTTACACTCTGATGGTTATAAATTAGACATTTAGGTGATGAGCTAATTCCATAAATATTAAATTAGTATCTTTGGATATAAGTTATAGAAAATATAAATAAAATACATGAATACAAAATAAATATAATGGTCGAGTATACAAAAAAAAAAATGTCAACAATTACTAGTCTCTAAAATATCAGGAAACATGAGAAAAAATACATTCCTTATATAATATAATACATTCTGATGAATCAATAGCTGATTTATTATTATTTAATAAAATATTATAATATACCTGAATTTTCAACTATGTTTGAGGATAAATTTAAATATTCCAATACTTTTATTTTTTATAACCTAACGCATGAATGTACGCCTAATATATGAATTTTTTTCTAATGTATAAAAATTTACACAAAATATTGGTAATTTTTATCATGATGCCGGAGGTTAAAGAGATAGGTAAGTTATATGATAAAAAAAATATTTCTAACAAAATTTACTGTTGTTTTCTAGCTTTATAGAAAATGGCTTCTTAGGGCTTAAACCTTACTTGTCTTGTTATCAATTGAGTAATTAATACCGGAATTAATTCAAATAAAATTAAATACTTATGAAATCATACATAAGGAAATTTTGTGATATTAGAACTTTGTTATGGGACAGAATTCAAAAATTACACTAAACAAAAAATTTGTCAAATGTGCCTCTAATCGATCAAAGAATCGATATTTATAAACATATTTTAAATAATTGATCATTTCATCGAGTCGAGGCCAACTCTTTTTGTGTAGTACTTTTCACAAAAACATATAATATAATATAATAACTTATCTAATCTGAAGCTTTTATTAGGAGATTGGTTTCAGTGGGTTAGGTTTGTGCTGAAGGTACCCCAAAGCGTAGTAGGGGTGATTTCTTGAAAGATATTCAATTTTTTAAACGATCTACTGATTACATTGTTAGCTATTCCCCTTCTTCTGCTTAATAAATATTAAGTACCTATACAATCCCTCCCGCCGCTATTCAAATATCCTACAATTACCCTACTCATCTTTAGAGACCGCGGGTTAGATTCCTGCTTTCGGAAGGGGGAGGCAACGGTCGTAAAGGAGTACGGTGAGGAATTTTTTTCATCCTTCCCCCTTCCCTAGATGCTGATGATCCTGAGGAAATCCTCTGGTAATGGAAACAAATGGTTGACGGAGAGGATTCCATTACATTAGCCTTCCGTGCAGAGTAAAGAGTACAGTGGCTGAAGTAAGAAGTCCTCGTAATGGGGACATTTTTTAATCAAGAGAAGCCCCCCCATTCAAGACCGTGTCCTGCCCGCTGGCTTTATGCATATCCTCTACATTATTCCTTATTTTCTACTACCGTCCTATTTTCTTTCATATTGTTTTGCAAGGTGTTGATGCTTCCCTTTTTTTTTTCTAACGTTTTCCCTGATGATAGATGATTAAAACGTGTAGTTATTACCCCCTTTTTTAAAAATTAACTTTTAATTTAATTAAGTAATTTTTGGAAAATTAAATATTAATTTTATTTAAAACACTCGTAAGGATGACCAGTTTACTTAAATTAACATTTAATTTCATCTATTTTTAAAAATTAATTTATTATTTTTATAATTAAGAAAGGCAGTATATTAATTTTGATTTTTGATTTAGGTAATCATTTCAACAAATTTTCAACATGTCTTTAACTAGTTGGTTTGATTAATTTGTTATTAGCAAAATTGAAGAGTTTTCTATAAAAAGTCCTTTTTTATAAGAATATATTTAAAAAATATTATGGGAGCATCTGGTGGAGATAAATTCAATTTTTATTAATAATAAAAAAAAGTATTCCTATTGACTCAATGTTCTATTTTAAAACATTGTACATGGCCATCATCTAGGAAAGGCAGGGCGAATTTATGACCCGTGGGTCAGAGAAGCTTTTTAACTGATCCACTCATTGGTTTTTATAAATTAATTTTTTCACATTAAAAAAAATTTAATTAATTTTTTTAATGGGAAAAAATTAATTAATATCGTCTGAAAAATTGTTTTCTTGTAAAACTTTACAAAATTAATTATAAACTTTGTAAAATCTTTTAATATCTATAAACATGAAAGGGAATTAACTGTCAATGCGTCAAACTAATGAATACGAATTATGAACCTCATATTAAAAAATTATCTAAAAATAAACAGCAAAAGATTTCTCATTAAATAGTATATAATATTAAATAGTTAGGGCATGTTTATACTTTGTTATACATTTATGTACATGTAAACATATATAAATATATTAATAAATGATATCTCATAATTCATATTTCATTTAATTTTCTTTACCTTGTTCATTCAAACACATAGTGACCCACGAGCTAGTACTAAAAAAAAAATATGAGAAAAATTAACCACGTCTTAAAAAGTTTCGCCATCGCTGATGTATGACAATCCAATAAAACAATAGTAAAATAAAAAATAAGTAAAATATTGAATAATACTTCGTAGTATTATGTTACAATATATCATGAATGAATAATAATGAAATGAATAAACCAAATACATATGCGTAAGATTAATAGGTCCATTTACACATATATGTAAAACCAACTAATATTTCTTACCAATTACCACCAATAACCTTGTAGGATATTAATTAACAGGAGAATAAAAAATTGTGGTCAAAGTCAAACAGCGATAGATATCGCATATTAAGCATAAATTAAACACTACAGGTCGTTAGGAGGGGAAGGGATATGATAACCGAATTTGCCGAGGACTACGGGATTTGATTAACCCACGTGGGTATTGCTATCCCATGTGGGTATTGGCAGTTAGTTGGGCTCATACCCGCACATTAGGCTATCCCACCAGTCGGAGCTTATTTCAATTTGCCGGATAATTGGGAGCAAAATGGTTTTAACGGATGTTTAATGCTCCCGTCCACGAGGAAATGTGACTTGTACCTGCTCTAACTTCAAAGTAGCTCGAATCAGAACTTAGGAGTACAGCTGTGAACAGTATGTATGTTTTCATAACCAGAAAGACCCACAGACACAAGACTATATGTTTTCTCCCCATTAACGCTTTGAACCATCCCTGTTAGGAAATTTGTTAATTAAAAAATCTCTCATATAAGAAACATCGAAAATTCAATTTTCATACACAGTTTTATTAATTGCCTATCACGTCTGTTTGTATACCTAAGTGTATTTTGTAAAAATAATAATCCATAAATAGAAAATAAAAAATAATATCCCATAATTGATTATTGTTTTAATTAGTAATTTATTGTATTAGTAAACAAAAAATCTGATGTTTCCTCTGAAACGACTTTCTTGGCCGGTTTGGCTTCCTGTCGAAAAGATTTTCGAAGTCAAATAATTGTTCACTGTATTTTCGCCAGTTAGTTATTAGTGGATTTTTTTTTCTTAGTAGGTTATAAAAGTTCGCTGTTTATTTTTTAATCGATATTCCTACTTTTTTTTAAGGTTTTAAGATTTTGTTTCCAAAACATTTTATATTTTTTTCATAAATGGCCAAGAAATAGGTCAAAGCCTGGTTAAAATATTTGTTTATGATTTCAAAGATTCATAACTGACATCAATTTATTAAAAAAGCAAAAATTACACTATGGATATACATACCAACATAAACATTAGAGTAAAACTAGCCGTATTGCTTTATAGTTGTTACAAAATGAACTGAGCGTTACTTATACTTCTTACTACGGGGATTCAGATGCTCCTTATTAATCAACTAATATAATTATATATGTTTTAAAAGATTTAAGTACATAACATTACAAATCATAACGTAGAAGATAGCATCTTTATGAATTATTATTTTTTTTTTCATTCATAGCCTCTTGCTAAAAGTTGTAAATAAAATAAAATCTTAAAAAATTAATACAATTGGAAATCCATGGATTAACTCAGTAAATCCCTGTACACTTTTTACATGAGAGAGCTGGTTGTATTTTTTTAACACACAATTGAGTCTCTACTCTTAATGGAATACCTAGTCGAATATTATGTTTTATAATTACTTTTTTAATTATTTTTTTATAATACCAGTAAGGAAATATAAATAGACTATTCTACTTTTGAACACTGAACAACACACATAAGTAATGCTTGTATAAATATTGAAGAATTTTATAAATATGAAAGTATTGAAACAATAAAAAGAAAATAGTGAAATTGTGGCCGTCGTTTTTTAAAAACAGGACACAAAGGGCTCCCTAGTATATTACAGCCGGGGTGTCACTTGCAGGAACCTCCCTTCTACAGCGGAAGTGGCTTCGTTCTAAAACCACTTCATGTCACCGTATTTTTTATACAAATATCAAGATAGCAAGATGATTAAAAAAAAAAAAATATTTTTATGGAAAATTGTAAAATTCGTAATTTATTATATTATACACAGCCATCCTTGGATAACGATTATACTTAACTGCTACCAGTTGAACTCGATAAGGAATAGATGAAATTCTGAAATCCGGTTTTGAAAATAAGAAACAATGGTTTACAATATGAATTTGTCAAAGTTTGTATGAAGGCATTGTTTTTAAAAAATTGTAGGAGAACATCATCCATGGACATACACTGTCCATAATTTGGTGTGCCTACGTATTATAAAAATAAATTGAGGGATCTGTAACAATGAGTTTGTAATAGTTAGTATTGTTACATAAAATAAAATTTAGTAAAAGGGTAATCATAAAACGGTATTTTGGATTATGGTCTCAAATAAGATAAGATCATCTAACCCTACTGCTCAAATTTCCATCGATATTTTTAAAATTAATTATTATATCCACACATGATTTGGAATACAATTTTAGTAATTAAAAAAATTGTGTTCCAAATTTTGTTTTCGAGGTAAATCTGCATTTAAAAATTAATATAATAGTATTTAGGAAATGGATTGGCTCAGAGGTAAGAAACTTAACGGAGTTAAGTTAGAAAGAACGGATATTGAATATTAAAGATTATGGTATATCATCTCGGCTACTCTAGCTTATTTCTGGGAGGGGATACGTCCTTCTTGCACCATGAAATGAAGTTTAGGAAATGTTAGAATTAAAGGCTGAGCTACTCAACTTTTTTTTTCTGAAAGAGAAATTTTTTTGTACAAAAAAACGGCCAAGGATGGGGATAATAAAAAATTACTAATTTTTGTTTATTTTTTTTTTGTATAAATTATGTTCTAATTTAAAGATAAAACTTTTTTTATTTTTCTTCATGAAAATATCTTTTCTCTAATCTTTTGCAATTGAGTTGAATGTATTAATTGTACAAAGTTACTATTTCCTAAATAAATCCAATTCAATTCTCTCCTGCTCAATAGATCTTTTAATTTAAATTAAAGGTTTCTGCAATAATTGATGAAATTTATTATTAACTCCTCCATAAATAACTGAATAATTAATTGGGTGAACAACTTTTCCAAAATCCGGCACTAATTATTATCGTATCAAAGGAAAGGGAGGTTTTGCTAAAATTGTATCCAGTTTAGTAGAGCTCTCAACAATTCTACCAGTTTCATTTTTGCGAATCTTTTGAGGCTCTGAGCTTAACTTTGCCATTATTAATATTATATGACATTTTAATTACTGTTTATTTGTACGCTGTTGATAATGTTAATGCTTTTCTATTTTATTTCACCACTTTTTAAAGGAATACTTTTTTGTGAGAATTGTCTGCTTTCCCAAGTTCTCTGCACTGGCTTTCAATTAGAAGTGTATGTAAAAATAAAAATTAGTTAATAGCCCCAGTTCTCTCTACCTAGGGATTTCACAAGCTGTAAGTTACATATTAACCTTAAAATTATGAAAACATGAGAGCACGTTTACGAAGATTTCAGATCGATCCAATTATGGATCACTTTATGAGGTTGGATGGACCCAGGCGGGCTCTTGATCTCACAGGGTTGACTCACGGCCACAGTAACAGATTAAATAACTATTTGCCACTGCCGGATTCCAACTCAGGTCCTTGGAGTTAGTAGTACAGTGCCTTACTACTGAGCTACACTGCTACTTAAAGGAAATAAATAAAATGACAAATAAAATTAGTATGTCAAAAATATATATGTATATTTGTTTTTGTCCGAAAATTAATTTGTTTATGTTTGAAAATTAAATTTCTTTTTGTCCAAAAATTAATTCTCGAAATAATCTGTAATTTTGAAATGACCCATTTTCACGATAATGGGTTAACAAAAAAAGTATTGAAGATCTAAGCAGAAAGGAGTAAGTAGATGGCTTGCTGTTAACGAACTCGAAGACAAATGAATACTGAGACAGCTAAGCTTTAGCTAGAATTCACAAGGATCGGATTCCATTAGATTCAATTGCCGACTCGGCGGCTACTAATTCCAGTTTAGCGCAGTCTGCCTCTCTAAATCTTTCTTAAATATCTCGCCCTCTTATTAAGGAATTACAAAATATAATTTGCGTACTAAGGGAATTAACAAAGATAAACGTTATTTGCTGACAAGGAGAAAACGTAATACATTTCTATAGAAAATGTTATAAAACGGAGCTTACTGTGTTACAGTTGCATAAATGATTAAATAATTGAATAAAACAGAAGCATATCGTTTTGCTAGGAATTACCAGTTTAGCAAATTTTCAGATTGTATTAGTATGTTCTGCAGAAGTGTATTCTTTAGTTGCCTACTATATTTTTTTAAAACGACATTAATTAATATTATACTCCTACGACCAAACTTTTTCATTAAGCCAACTTCTTATCTTATTTATCTTTAAAAATGTATTTAATTAAATTTACTGCAGTAAACTTTTGATAACACAAGTAAATATGAAGTAAGGGCGAAAATAATAGCTTATGAGGAAACTACTCATGTACTGTATGACCAATATAGTTTTTTTGGTTACTTGAAAATTTAGAGCACTCGTTAAGTAGTGAGTATTGAATATCTACGAGTAGTTTTTTGGCATTTCAGTCTTGTATGGTTATATCAAGAAAATCGCTTGCCAAGATGTTTTTAGATCTTAAATTTTTTAGATATATTCGGCTTTTCCAATTTTGATACCGCTCATTACTGTCAGATATTTATGTAGAGTTATAGATAAAACACATGTTTAATCAGCGTAAATGTTGATGACAGAGTTAGAATGACTCGGGATATCAGCTGTATAGAGTGTAGAGGATAGGTTTTACCATACTATCTTGAGGAACACCAACGGACTGAGAAAAGAAGGCATTAATGTTTTTAAGTAAAATTCCCTTTTCTATTTATATTGATGTTACATGGTCTTATTTTTATACTTTCGTGTAAAACCATAAATATATTTTTAAGGATTTCCAGAATTTTCGATAATTGTTAAAGATCTCTCCATATCAGTTGATCTCGTCCTTGTACATAACTGTTTTAAAAACCGTTTTCGGAGTATGTAGTGATTCGGAGTCACGAAACTGATCTATTTGCTTTGGTCGATGTACATTACAATCTAACACTAAAAATAATAAGCACAAATATTGTCTTCCAACCCACCCTCATATCCCAATTACTTTTCTTATCTTACGTGGAATAGATTAATTCATATTGAATTGAGCAGTATTAATAAAAATTACTTATATCGCGCTGCATTAGAACTCTCGCTAAAACGAGGAACCATACCCCCCTTTTATAAGGCCTTTTTCATATTAGTTTGAAAGTATTCACTTATTACGATTACAATAATTTTTATTAATACTGCTCGATTCGGTATGAATTAATCTGTTCAAAGTAAGATATGTCAAGTAACTGGGAGAACGGGTTGCAAGACTATATTTGTGCTTTACATTGTAATGTACTCGTAAATTGACCAAGTTAATTGATCAGTTTCGTGATTCTGGATCACTACATACTTCGAAAACGGTTTCAAAAACAGTTATGTACAAGGACTAGATCAAGAGATATTGAGACATCTTTTATATATATAAACATATATGTAATTGAATGTAGAGATATATTTAATTACATATGTACATATCAACTAGACACTCTACCTGTAAAGGATTATGAAAATCGGACCCGGGCAAATCTAATAAGGACACCGTATTCCTGTCCGTCCGCTGGCTTCTTTCCTCAGCCTACAAACATTTCACTCTCTTCTTTTCTACTATTTGTCAAAATAGTTATTATTTCTTTAAGATTTTTTGTGATTATATGTTAAAATTCCATTTAGAATTCTAGGTTATGTATATTATTTTAATGATTTATTCCAACTTTAATATAGTATGAAAAATATCACTGTACAAAAACTATTGTCTTAACCCATTCTGTCTTGTCTATGTTAACGATTTGTTGAATTACGGATTTATATTCCGTTACATGGATGGTAAATTCTTCGCTCATCAATAAAGTTTTATGGTACATTACGCAGACAAAAGACGACATATTCCATCCCTCTTCCCCCCTCCCCTCCCTGTAATGAGAATGAATAGAGCTCGTCACTAGTATACTATACATAGCTGCCTTGTCCTCATTAGTCATCATCAAGTTGCCGCGCCTCCTAGGGCACACAGTATCCTAATGGGCCCCAACAAGGTCACTGTCCCATCTGACAAATAAAATATCGTCCCGAAGACAAATAGTCTTTGAATATGGCCCCTATTTATGTACCTCTTATCCTGCTCTCGACAGTGGAAATGGGTCATTGTACAATTAAACGCATTATGACTTCCTTAAATATTAATTCGGACTAATTGAAGAAGTTGGTGAGTAGAAACCGAATTTTTGTGCAATAGCATGTTTTATTCCCAGATCCGCCCAACATTGACAGAACTACGAATCATGGAAAATACATTACAAAACGTTTTGAAGTTGCTCCGCAAAAAAAAAATTGCACGTTTTACGCACTTATGGCTAAATTCCTCAATTTTGATTTTTTTTTTTTTTTTTTAAAGATTTAAGTAAATTTCCTTCAAAACTTGTACTAAATACTTATATTTTATATTTCAGTACTTCTTATTTCATGTATGCTAATATGTATTTCTTTTAATTTAATTTATTGTTGTTTAAATAAATTAATTAGTATTCAAGTTAAAGCTCAACACTTTTTATTATTTCTTTAACGTTTCGGCCAATTCGGCCATCCTCAAGTACAATCTTAGAGAAGGGAGAAATACTTTATTTATCTATGCTGCCTAAATACATCAGGTTGCTATTTCACACAGCATACTTATCAATCCGTAATCGGACATATACAAATTAAACATACATGGTATAATAAGATATAAAAAGATATAATAATAAGATATAATAAACAATTTTTTTTCCCCTACAGTTTCCCTTTACAATCAATTTCGGTCTATACACCAAATACAAATGTTTCAATTCATTCCTTTTTTCTTTCTCAGTTCTGCTCCTCCAATTTCACCATTTCAAAATTTTTTAATTCACCCGATCAACAAATTCGCTCTCCGGAATTCACCCTCCTAGATCCTCTTCAGTGACCCGCTTAACAAATTCAATATTAGACGGCAATGTGAGATCAGACTATCATTCATAGTCACAGCAGTAGATCAGTTAGGGTTAAATCATATCAAATAAATTCGCTTATCAATAAATATATTATTAATAATATCGGTCTTTTTTTATATAAATTTTCTCATATTTTACTTCGTTACGTTATTTTAGTTATTAGTATCTTTTTTAGTCCAATGTTGCTATTTTTTTTTATTTTTTTTTTTTTACTTGTTCCTATTTTCTGGGCATTGAGTATTTTTATATTATTTTCTTTACTTTATTTTACAGTAGTTTTATAGTTTTTGAAGTTGTAATTTAAGGAATTTCTACTTTAAAAAGGAGCTTTGAACGCATTTATTTTAATTGTTTTTTAATGGCTAATAATGTGTACGATATTATCTTTTATCTTTTGCTATACATTAGAGTTTTAAATACTAATATAGGAATGTTTTAGTTCTGTTATTATTCGAATTATACCTTTCTAAACTACTATTATGTAGTTCAACTGAGATAAGTAGAGTATTAAAGATTATATATTACAGGGTATCATTAGTATATCTGCTTATCTATTAGTTAACGATGAAGAAATATACTTTTTAAATTAGTTTGTTCAAGCAGATCAGTTTAATTCAACAAGATATTCTTCTTTCACTGGGCACTTCTTAGAAATTTTAATAATATGAATGCATGAACTTATTATATAAAGTTTCAAATTTCTTAAAACCCGTTGGACAAATCCGCCATTAATATTCTTACTTGACTTTCTTAAGAAATTTGAATTTTAACTAAGAAAATGGTCTTTATAAGAAATTGCATTAGGGAAAATGTAATTTTCCACGATTCTGTACTTCTACAACCATTTTTGTTATTTGGCCGGATAAAATTATTAAACTTGCCTTAGAAAGTTTTGGTTCTACTTATTCAATTACGAATAATTAAGGTGAGTTTAAGTTGAGCTGGCCACTAAACTGTTTTAGAATCGTCTTGGTGTTAGACTATTAAAACTTTATTCATATAAATTGTTTATGTGTTATTATGCAAAATATATGGTTATTTCGTTTGAAAAGTCCGATTTTCAATGAAATTCTTATAAATTAAACTGCTTTCATGATAAATATTCTTAAATATCAATAAGTTTTTTTTATTATATACTTACTTCATTAAATATCAATACTAACTATTGAGGAGAAAAATCGCCCATTAAACCAACAGTGTTTAAAAATATGACTATATAACAATTATTTTTATTTTATTTTATTTACAACAATTTTTATTTTATACAATTATCCATATTTTCAACATTTTAGCATTAAAATTCAATGAGTTCTTAAATACTAATTTTGGAAGATTTTTGGCCATTTTTTTCGTAACCTTTAATCTCCAGACAGACTTGCGGATTGTCAATTTTTTTTCTAGATTCTCTAATACTTCCATTATTGGTATTTATGAAACTATATAATTTTAATAATTTTACTGGGGTATAGAAGAAAACAATTTGATAATGGCCTGAGAAAAGACCGAAAAGATGTAAAAAAAAGTTGAATATATAGATGTATAAAAATCATTATAATTTTAAATAATTTGGGTTTAAATGGTGATTTTTTTTCACTCAATAGTTTTGATAGATACTTGAAAAATTGAGTATATTATGTAAACAAATTAAAAGATGGTAAAAAAGGCCAAAAAGGTTAAATATATGTATAAAATAGAAATGTCGAGTAAAATAGAAATATTACAAATAGAATAAAGTAAAAATTATTTTTAAATAGTTAAATTTTTGAACAATGTGGGTTTAAAGGGAGATTTTTTCTTCAATCATTTTTAATGATATTTAAAAAATTGGGCACTATATTTAAAAACTTTAGTATTTGGTAAAAAACAACTTTCAAATTTACTGAAAAGTTGTATACCTTATTTATATTTAAGATTAGTTATAAAAGTTTTATTTAATATTTGTATATAATTTTATTTTTAAGCAATCTGAGTTAAAGATTGCTCCTAAACCTAAGGACATTTTTCTCTCGATCGTTTTGTTCCATATTTAGTAATCATAATCGTATCTCATTAAAAAACATAAAAAACCTTTATAAAATTTTACATAATAAATATACAATTCCTTTACTCTGTTTTTCAAATTATCACTTAGATGAAGCTAATTTTGGATTTGTTTCTAGAAATGAAGATTTTTTAACTATCGCACCTGCCCTGAATTCAGTAATAATTAAAGCAGTATGTAGGTTTAAACACTTTTAACAATAATTTTATTATTATAAAAAGTATATATAAAGTTTTTGGATTGATTATAAATTATCCTGTTTTTTAAGGAAAATCCAGACTGACTATAGGGAACTGAATGGCTGTGGGATTCCTCTGTCTATTTTGTAGGTGGGGTTCTTTGTGAGCCTGGCTCTGAAGTATACCTTTTCAATAGGTCGCACTTTGTTAGGTCGCCTTCGACCTCTGTTAAACTTTTGTATACCTTCATCTTCTTTTGCCTCTGCTCTTTTATTTACCATGTCTCTGCTTTGTTTTTGTCCCGCTTATCGGATATTTGTCTTTTTTTTCTCCTACTGTTTTTCTAGTTGATTAAATTCCGAACTATACTTAAAAATAAACTCCGATACCTTATATATACCTTGTTCAGAAGATTATGGATTTTCCTTCTCGAAACATCCCGTTAAATAAATTTAAATGAACCGTCAGCCAATCGGAATTCAGAGGGAGAGAAATTCAGTTCATGAATATGGCATGTCTACCCTGGTGATCATACGGAATGATGAATGAGTCTTTTGATTTGATTAGAAAAGTTGGACTTTGGAGAGACGAGAAGCATCAACTGGACTTTTCAAGCCTTCAGAACTTATTGAAGTTCATCTCGGAATCGGATCATCAATTCCAAGAGAGTGGGTTCTTTTTGCAGTTCATTGGTCCATGAAATATTTAAAAATATGTGAATTTCTATAGCTTATTAAACTTTTACTTTTGCCTGCATCGAGTGACATGGTTTCTTTATTCCTAAAAGTCATATGAGTTCAAACTAACGTACACATTGTTGTTAATGATTATGTCAGTTTCGTTCAGTAACTGATTATGTAGTCTAATTTATACAATAAATAGAGAATACTATATTTGTTTTTGTTTAGAGAAAATGACGTCAGTATAAATGGTTGCATCAAAAATACCGTAAGTGTAGATACTCCTCCAAAATATTATGCATCAAAATGGTTGTTCTGTGATCTTTTATTGAATGTGTATTTTTGTTATTCAGTTGTTTCTTTTCTTTATTTCTAAAAGTTTACTACTTTAACTTCGTTAAAGATTCAAAAAATAAATAACATAATAGATTTTTTAAGAAACTACACATTGATAGCTCCCGACAGTTTTGTTTTTTTTTGCAAAAAAGTTACCAATGTTACCAGTTGTTCGAAATTGTGTGCATGCTATGTAACTGACAATGGGCTACTAAAGTTTTCTTCAGTCTTAGCTTGGGCAAACTACTGAATTATACTTAGCGGTGATTCACTACTTAATAGTGAAAATAATAAGAAAATAGAAAACTTCTCACTTCGTCATACGGGACAAGACTTGCGAAAATGTTGAAAATATAACTATTTACAATTTACAACTTAAAATTAATTTACAGCAACTATTCCATGCTTTATCTCACTCTGATGAGAAGTACTCGTTTTTTTTTTATTTCTAAAAAAATCACTACAATTTTTAAACGAATTCATTTTAATCGTATTATGTCGATTACTTCCTTCACAGTGGTGCAAAGTACATTTCCATAAACGTAACAAACAATGCAAGTTTCTCCCTTTTAATTACTACTTTTCGATTTTGCTAAAAGAGAGAACTTTTAATTATATTTTTCGTAAAGCTAGTGGAGATGTACTTAGCACCTCTGTGAAGTAAGCCATCGATATGGTCTACGAAGTGGAGCGAGGAGGTGTGGATAGAGCAACAAGTAGTTATAAACTTAAAAATTGCCGTCCACAAGCCCTTACATGAATGAGGAGTTAATCAAGAGATCAATTAGGCGATTACAGCGTAGTGTAAGCCAAACTGTTCCATTTCCACTGATTCTTGCATATACAATTTATGTTTCTAAACTATGAATTTATCATCTAAGGAGTCCTATTGTTGCTAGTTTTATTTTTAATTACTTGTATGGGTTTTGTGAAACTTTCTCATTGATTGTTACTTTTCTATTATACTCTGTGTCACCCTATGATGAATGTCAAATGAAGGATGTAGTGTCTTGAACAAAATAAAAAGTTATGGACATTCAAAAATAAAATGGTACCATTTCTATTTGTATATAATATTTTCATGTTATTTCAGAATATTTAATTTTTAAGAAATATGTGAACTGAATTTTGAACACATTTCTAAAATAATTCTTCTTCACGCTTTATGGACTTCTCCACGGAATTAATGACTTCCAACATTTTTTTCATCAAGCAACATGGATCTGGATTGGTATTTTTAATAAAATTACTGTATTGATTTACATATTCTTATTTTTTTTATTAATATATTTATTGATATTTACAACTGTAAATACATTCAGTAAATTCGATCTTGGTTATAATGAAGTGATACAGGCGTGTAGAGAACTATCCTTTGCTAGTTTTTAAATAGACAGTAAATATATTTAATTATGTATTTTTGTGAGAAGTAGTCTAACCCCGACACATCGGAGTTCATCAGCACAAAATTTTGTAACTAGCAGTTTTGTTTCTTTTAATTGTTATTTTAGTCTTAGGTTTTTTATGTAATAGTGAACATAGTTTTTTATTCTAAAATCGAAGGACCTTTTTATTTTGAAATTTGTTATGTATTTTTTAACAGTTTCCTCTTTTTGTGTTTAATTTAATTTATGTATTTGATTTTATTTAATTTACAAATAAATGTTTCTATCCGAGCCAGCGTTTAGCTAAGCATTCTGACAAGGACAGAAAGTCGAATTGAGGTGGCTTAGCAGATATATTTTTTTTAAATTTTAATTTATTTTCTTATTAGTGTATTCTAAATCATATATTAGGCGCTTATATTAATTCATATCATAAGAAATAATTGTTTTATTCAACACTACTAATGTGTGTACTATTAGATTTATACCAAAAATTAGATAGTTTGATTCTGATATTTACAATGTTTTATTGTTATAATAATTTTATTATTATGTTATAATAAACATGTTATATACTGTCTCTAATTTGTTTTGTTTTCTTTCAGACCATGTGCGGGAGTTCACCTGCGGCAAAATGTACTACCGCACTGTTTACCTTGACGAATCGAAGGGTACCCTGTACGTCGGAGCGATGTGAGTACACAACATCTATTATTGCTTATTTCAGTTTGTTCATGTGTGCTACAATCTGCTACAAACAGAACTTGGTGTATGGGTTCTATTCATTCCATCTTTCCAAGCCTTAAATATTCCTCGGTATTGGTGTTGCCAACTAGGCCATTCCAGCTCTTTTAGCATTCTACTGCAAAAATATGACTGTTTTTAGATTTGAGAAAAAATGTATATTGATCCCATATAACTTATAAAACCTACTAACTAAAGTAAGAAAAAATAATTATTTATATAAATTAATACCTTTTTTTTAAATTATAAAATAATTTTAAAGATTTTTTCTTTTAAAATGGGCATTGTAAAATTATTTATTTAAGTTTTAATTATTAGACTGTGTTGTGTCTAAAGTTTTAAGAATTTAAGCCTGAATTTCTATATTATTTTGGTGGACATTATTTTTTATGATGAGTGGATTAAAGTTTAAACTGCGGTTCCCGCCTTGACAAAGTTCACTAACTTTCTGTCTGGAGAACGTATTCTACTTCATTCACAAAAGATTTTTTTTTTAACTTTTGAGAACATATATATCACCTCGCTAAGCTGTATTGACTAAGTGCTCCTCAAGTATAGTAACATATAACGAAGGGTTCAAATTCGTTGGGTTAGCTAAATCAGGCAAGGTGAAAAGATTATCGAATCAGAGTCGAATCCTCTGAAAGAATCTTGCTAAAGAGATTCAAACGATAGAATCAACGATTCGCCTGGTCGAATCGCTTAAGGAACAGTCGAATATGATATGATCCACTTAAAACAAGAACATCTAATAAATAAGTACCCATTGCCTTTAAGAAAAGAATCAAGTATTCTGTCTATACAGTTAAAGGGAGAAAATGTATTATTTTTTTAAATCATTAAGATTTATTTGGGCCGTCCGTAGCTCAGAGGTTAAGACAGTCTTGTCAATTTGATGTCTATTACCGATGACGGTTCGAATCCGGCCTGGGGCGTCTAATTTTTTCATTGAATGGCGGTCCCACAAAATGAAAACTTCTGACCCCCAAACATGGTTAGGCAGTATAGGATTCCAATGGGACTCTGGACCGATAAAAAAAAGATTTATTTTACTTTCGATCAATTATCGAAGAAACTCAGTATTGTAACCGGTTATAAAAAAAAATCTGTGGTATTTTATTTTTAAGATTATATTTACAGTTTCAATCAAAATTACTAAGACTGATCAGTAGTGCTCCCCCCTACATCAGTAACAAGAACTTACACAAAGACTTACGAACTGCCTACGTACAAACAACCATTAAATCATTATATAAACGGTTTCATGACGCACTTCCAACACACACTAACCCTCTAATTCAAGGAATATCAACACTAGACTTAGCAGATACGAGACGACGTTTACGAAGGAGCTGGAATAGGTACCTCTTAAATTGATTTTTAAATTTCAATTTTAATGGAGAGGCATCATTGGATGACCTTAACCTTCATGCCTTCATGACTTTTTTTTTTATTTTTCTTTTTTTTTATTTTTTCTTTTTTTTTTCTCTCTCTCTCTCTCTCTCTCTCTACATCTCATTCACTGGTTGTGAAAATACTTTTACAGTTGTGAATAAACTTAATAAAGTAAAAAAAAAAAAAAAAAAGATTATATTTAATAAAAATATTTTTAACTTAAGGTAATTTTTATTGTATTACTAAAAATAGTTTTAGCCTAGATTTGTCTAAGTTGCCAAAAAAAAAAGGATTTGTGAATTTTAGTTGTTTTGAAATAAAAACTTTATTTTCAATAAAACTAAGGGGAAAAATAATTATTTAAAAAAGAAGTGAAGCATTGTTGAGTTCGATAAAAAAAGTGAGACATTTTGAATACACGTTTTAAGAATGAACGAAACGAGTTATGAAAATATTCTACTGTATCAGTTTTATATATTTTTAGCTGTATTTAATCTATAAACTAATGAGTTATAATTATAATTATAAATTTATGAATCATATTTAAAAAAAAAAAGACTATATATGAGAAGAAATCAGTTAAATAATAAGATTCTATGTTTGTTCTGGTTTTAGTTTCAAAGATTTTTTCTTTTTCTTTATGAGTTCCTCATGGAGTCTAACCTGGAAGAAAGGACTTGTAGAAAGAAAGACAATTCACAAGTTTCTTGTTTACCTTTTCTACCTTCCCCCGCCTTGGAAGAAAGAGGGAATAAAACACTTGAGGATTTCCCAAGCCAAGTCTACTCCACCTTATCCCTTTATTTTCCTTTTATTTATTTGTTTGTTGTTTGTTTATCAATTGGCTAGCTCACCGTTTTATGTCGTCTAAAGATAAATAGATTTTACGGACATTGAGCCTTTTACAGCTCCTTGCTGTTTTTACCACTGACCGAGTTTAAGACCTCGATGTTGTATTTTTTTCTATTTTTATTTGTTTTATAATCTTTTTGCTCATGAAGTTTCTCGTCTTTTTCTTACGCTGTTTTAAACTTTAAATTGGTTTATATTTCTTCAAAAGAATATGAGTAAATTAGCACAACACTAAAATGCTTATGAGCATTATAAATTGGTTTCTGTCGAATAATTATATTTTAATAATATTTTATCGATTTTTTATTTATTAGTCCGAGCTGCCAAAAAAGCATTCGATTTTCGATTTCATATAATTCTTAACACAGAAATGTAACTTTATATAAATAAATGGTTGATTTCAGAAATAAACATAGTTTCCTCATTTGTATTGGCAAGTAACTCGGTGAGAAACTCGGTGTGGCTGGTTAGGATATGAATAGACAGGATGAGATTTACGGGAACCAGCCGTATATCCGTAGGAAGGAAACTTCACTCCGTAGGGAACTAGCCTGCGGTCGTGAAAAGGGATAACTAGTCTTGCAGGAATTACTTCTAAGCCCTTTCGTAAAGAAGAAAAGGTTTAGGAAGGAGAAGAGATGCAGAGAAGGCAGTGTGAAATAAAAGTCCAATATACATTTCCAAAAATAGTACTAGAGTATTCTAACTGACTATGTATATTATTATTCACTGCCTCCTAAGGAGGAAATTCACACTTTGGTTAGCCAAGTTTATGTTTAGTCAACTCTTGGAGCCATTAAACGTCATCCAGAGGTACCACGTGTAAGACTAGCTTTTAGTGGATCAAAAGATTTTATAGTAATCTTTATTGATTAAAATTCATTTTAAAAATAATAATATAATAAATGGTTACGTGCAAGTATAGTTAAATTATTTAGAAGAAGCGATAAATTTATTCATAAAGGATGTTTTTGTGATGACTGTAATAGTTCAAGTTGGCGGCAGCTAGGCTCGTCATGTCGGATCGTAACAGATTTGGTGGCAATAGAGGTTACAGTACAGACCAGCAAATAGTATTGTCGCTGTAATATCTTTCTTACTATAATAATATCTATACTAAAGTAATATCTTACTAGCACTCACGTATTTAACTCGTAATATAACTGTTGCCGACTGACGTGTAAATCATGGGAGTTTTCCCTCAACTTGTATGAATATAATGTTAAATAAATTTGCAATATTTATTTATCAAAAATACAGGAAGTATAGTATGGGGTGAAGAGATACTAAAAATATCATGACGTAATTTGTGGATTTTTTTTTTTACAAATTATCTTTTTTCATCGTTTTTGAATCATTTCACTGAAACAGGATAACAGTACATGACAATGATTTTCCACCACTCGGGTATTTAAAGGTGTACTCTTCAGGATCTCCACCCCCGGACTTGCGAACTAAGTCCGAAGTAATTAAAACTTCTAACCTTATGTTAGCCTCCCCTTTTTCTCTTTTCTCTCGCTCTCTCTTTCAACTTAAAACTTTTTCCCAGCCGCTTCGGTTACACAATTCACTGGATTACTTCTGAGATAAAGCGTTTCAACCGTACGAAAAATTATTTTAATCAGATTTGGAAAAAAAAGAAAAAGAATATGAACTTTTTGGGCAGATTCTGTCTTAAAATTAAAATATTTTCGTTGAAAAAAAAATACGATAAAAAAAGTATTTTTTTTTTGTTTATCAAAACCTAACAGTCACTACCAGGAATCCCAACTATTAAATAACTTTTATGAAATTCTACAAATGAAAATTCGTTGAATAATATCAGGTATTCGTTTCCTCTATATACGAAGTATTAATTAAAAAAGATATCTGAGGTTGAACATCGTTTAATATCGTGATTATTTGTTATTCTGGGATTAAAAAAAAATACCACGCTTCTTTGCTTTTATTTTTACGCTTATATTATGCGATCAAAAGGTTTTTTTTATTTTATGTTTGTCGTATTCCGTAGGATGTATCAGTGACTAAAATTAATCTGTGACAGCCCTACTTGCTTTGGGAGAGTCTGTTGGGCGATAGTAAATATAATAAATAATATAAGTACAATCTACTGTACTTTCTTTGGGATACGTTTAATTCAAAATAGAATCTGAACATTTTACTTTAATTTATCTCTACATGAAATATGTAGTACTGCTTTCACTTACAAAGCATAAGATATTTAAATTTGTTGATATTTCACTGGTTTTTAACCTATGAAATGAGGTCAAAATTATCTGAGGTAAAATAGTATTTGAACCCTAATATTTAAGATTTTAATTGGCATTATAGAAAAAAAAATTGATAAAATTTCACTAACTAATTCAGGAGGACCAAGTTTTATATTATCTAGTGACCACTTATTTTACATCTTGTTCTTTTTTTTGTTTTGTTTATTTTAGGATAAAAATATGGAGGATATAATTTAAAGTTATTTGGAAAGTTAAAACTATTTTAGCACTAATTACAATTAAAGATTTATTTAGAAAATAGCTAAACTAAAATAAATCAATAGTTGGAGGCGTTCATAGACAGTTGTCCATGACAAAGACTGTAATTTTTTATATCAATTATAGGTCTAGACACTCAATTCTATATGCTCTGTTCCATTATTAATATATGTCACGTTCTTCAGTTTAGAGATTACATGGTATTATGTCTAGAAAGTACATATTTACTTAGGTTGTACAAAAAAAAGAAAGAAAAAATTATACACTCTCGTGTAAAAAAAACGGAAGCACGCAAGGATCATTCGTGACTGGACAACAAAGGATATACAATAACTTCCGTTTCAACATGTGTTCTGTACACAATAAGCGCATTAATGTTCTTTAACGGTATAAACGCGATTTGAAACATTGAGAGAGAAAAAAAAGAGATAATTCTTATCGAAAAATATCAAGGAGTGTGGTCTCATGGGATAGTCATCACTCAGAAAAGAATGAAATCGTTAGTTCAGAATGGATTTAGATATCTCCATCACATTGATTGAAGACATCTCGGGTGAAACTGTTTCATATGCAGCGGCGCCCCAGTGATGCTACAAGACACAGATTTACATTTGATTAGTGGAGGGCATTTGTCATCGTGTGGTTAAGTGTATTTGAGAGCTCATCTATTGTATCGTGTACGGTATCTGGAGAGGGCGTTAAAACTAGTCATCGGTCTTAAAATGGCTGAAACAGGTTATGTTTTACCGTTCGTTAACAGTTCTTATTTATTTACACCTCCAGCTGCCTTATAAGCAAGATGTGCATCTTCAGTTGGATATTATATGTCCGTAGCATCGAACTACTGCTAATAAATCAATTTACAAGTTTAACGACAAATGTACAATTTTCAGTTTTAAAGTTCTGCACATCTTCCGTCTGGAAGATTTCCAGCTCTTCCTTCTTTCAGGTAGATTAAAGTGGGCTAGCCCAAATCTTCTTCTCTGAGGGTAACGGTCATAAAAAAGAGCACCAACATTCACAAAGCTATATCGATAACCTTCTTCCTTAGACAGATTATTTAGTCTACTCTGCGAAACAATTGTTATGGTAGATCTAACACCTTAGATTTCAAAATTATTATATAGTTGTAGAGCTTCAGGGATGGCATATTTCCCGGGACTGTCCCGTTCTTTATACTTAGTCCCGCGTCCCGTCAAACACAAGATGCGATTTTTTCCCGTACTTCGTATATCGAATAACTTTTTTTAGCCTAGATTATCTTTTTAGTGCTCCTTGCGGAATGAGTATTCTTGAAATTTATGTTCCCATTTTTTTTTTCAATTTTAAGAGTTTTAATGATTTCCATATAATCTTTAATGAAACACTTGAAATTTAGCCAAATGAGACTTCCAAGAAATCATTCGGCACTGTCCATTTACTGGACAGAAATAATCTGTGCGATCTATACGTCTCTTTCATGATTAATGAACTGCACTGACAGATATCCCAAAACTCCATCTATGCTTTGCCCATTCCCAGATCATTCTTTATCGTCTAATGAGCCTTCAAAGGACATCCGGAACATTTCTAATAATTTTTTATCCTCAAATATCCTTCTCTAGCAGCATCAATATTCTGAACCATGTAGCACACACTCTGACCACGTTGAGCACGTTGAGCAATTGTAATGCAACTGTGATTGCAGTTAAGCCTTGGTAGACATGCATTGTTCTATCAAATATTTGTACGAGGAAACGGACCAATTAGGAACTAGTCTTCCAAGATAATAAGACTAATTATTGTTTTTACGTAGTGTTACAATCTAGCAATATCCTGTAAAAACATTTAAAATTTGAATAACGCATCATTTTTTGCGAATCATCTTATTTATACGACACTGCTTTGAATCAGGAACGATGTTTACTTAGTTGTATGTTGTCAAGCAGTCATTCGAAGAATCGCGGTATAGAATAGTAGGCTGTGGTGATATTTATCTATTAGTAAAATTTACAGCTACACATTAAATATATAGCAAACTAGTAATACATAGCCATTCAATAAATGATTTATGACGAACATAGGAAATTGTAATAAGATGAAGAGTCTTACCGGGCCCGGAGGTTTGTCGCCATTCTCAAATTCAGATCTAACACAGTTAAGGGATAACCCTTAACACTTCGGACGATCCTTAGAACACTACTGATTTTCGCGAAATATTTTTTATTTAATTCCATTTCCTGTTAATTCTTAGCTAAGTATCGTTGGTCCGAAGACAAAGTCTATATGAAATTTACTAAGAGTATTGTGCTTGAATTTAAAGCATATTTTTATAAACGTCAATTGATTTAGGTGTTATTGGTATTCATGAGGGAATAGGGAACCAAAGAGAAATGCTTTATCGACAGCAATGCTCCCCAAATACAGTTACTATAATACACACCATACTAATCTATTTTAAAATATAATACAAAAGAATAATGTAAACGAAATACATTAAATTTTTCTATGTATTAGCTCTATATATTTAATTCTCTCATTATATGCCGCTCTAGCATAACTCATATTTCTATTTTTCGGTGATCCGTCACAAATATTGAGTTTAGTTAATAAGTTCGATTTTTTATAGACTCTTTCAAAGTTGATACTTTGATTAAGCATACATAAAGAAAAAATACACCTAGGACCTACTTAGCGAAATTTGCAGATACATTATTTTAGCCTTGTACCTATGATATGGTTATATTGATAACCAATATAAGTCAGACCAAACACTATCTTTCCATCTATCTTTTGAACGAAATATCTTTAGGATGCTTAGTCCAATTATTTATAAATCCTGACACCTTACAACCCCATTTCAATTATTGAATTATGAATTTTATATTTCTGTGTAAAAAAGAATATTTGACCCTATGATTTAATTCTTTATTTAATAATTCTCTTTAGGTTCTCATTTTACTCGGATTGTATAACACTTTTTAGTGTTAGTTGAAACAGGCATAAATTAGATTTGTTTAATATTTCCCAATCCTTAGTGCTTTATTGACCAAAGTAGTGTTTTCATCTTCTATATAGTTTACCGAATGTGTTAATTGATTTACATTTAACAAATCATTTTTTAACATCTGAACTTCATAGAATCAGGTTTCAGAACACCACTACTTAATCAATTGATTTACTTGGAAGACATCATTCATGTATGAATACTAGTGTTATTTTTATTGGGTCATATTCTATTTTTAACATTAACATGTCTGTGTTAGTCGATGTCTTAATGCTTGCTAGATATGTTTTAATGACTCATAGAATTTACAGAGGCTGGGTAAACCCCTGGGGTCTACTGGACCAACAAGGTTGACATACAGCTACAGTAACAGATTAAATAATTACCTGCCATAATCGGATTTGATTTAGTCCTTGGAGTTAATAGCAAAGCGCCTTACTCACTGAGCTTCCCCGCTCCTCATGTATATCTTATATTACAGTAATATTTTGCTTTTTTCATCACCTTTACCAAAATATATACATAACTAAACACTTTTGTAATCTGCCAAATAACAGACAAAGCAGGGTACAATCTAATTGTAATTAAAGGCTATTAGTAGAAGCAGAGAGGCGATGTGATCTTGCAACGGATAATTGTACAAAGGAGAGAGCCCTGGGGCTTATTGAAGCTGATTGTCAATTCCAACATCACCTGTCTTGATTAACTGTTCCATCTAAGATAACCAACTGGAATAGGTTGCGAGTAACAGGTATTAAATAATTACCCATTATAATTAATTGCTAATGTCAATTAATCACCTAACCCCAAGACATTATGAACGTGTACTCTCATGAATGTATGTAGTTCCAACGTTGAATGGCTAGAGGGAGTTAATTTTGGAAAATTTAATTAAGATTGTTCACTCACATTATCGACTAATTTTCATATACGTTTAAAGCCATTAGAGGTAACGGTGAGAGATTCAGGAATCAGCCCAGGGACTTGCAACAACAACCAATCTACCGAAAGGTCCTACAAAAAAATAATTTCTATAACTTTTCAGAAAAGTGGTTATAGGTTTTACGAAAGGTTATCTCCAAAATTTTATTTTTTAACGTGATTTGTGATATTGATCTTATAAAAAGAAAATATCAATCTAAAAGTCTAACCGCAAAAATCACATTGTCTTTTTTTCGCATAAAATAACTTTTATAATATATATACACATATATGTATATATTCATTGAAATATTCCATATTATGGAGGTTTAAATAACAAAAAAAAAATTATATTATCCTATTTAAATATACTCTTATAAATTACGTTTTAAAATAAAAGTACCTTATTAAAGTTGTTTTTGAAAAAAAAAAATATTAAAGATTTTGTATGTAAAAGTTGTATAAAAAGTATATAACTCTGAAATGGATATTGCTTGTTAGTGCTTAAAGCCACCAATTAATATTTTGTTCTTTTAAATCTAAAAATAAAAGGAAAGTTTACTACTAACGGAAAATATTTATAATAATGGAAAATATAATTATTACAACAAACTCTACAGCTAAAGGGTCTTCTTCGGGTAGGTTTCAGAACTTGATCAGAAAACTAGTAGATTGGTAGATTAAAAAAATATACAAACCACATATGAAGTAATAAATAAAATTAATTCTGAAATCAGTAGAAAAAATTGTTGGGGATTTTTAGTTACGTTTTGACACAATATTTTAATATATTTATATGTTTTAAATGTTTAATATCTTTATAACATATTGAGAAAAAAAAATTAATTTCTCCGTTCAGAGCAATTGAATTTGTTTATGTTCTTTAGGCAGGTCAGGGCTGTGGGCGAGACGCGTGTTTTTTATTTAGCTCTTTTTTCTCCCTCGCCAACCACCGTGTTTTGTTTAGGTCGATGGAGATGTTTCGTTTGTTTGTTCAACGAGATTATCTTTTTTACCCTATTCTGTGATAATATACATTTTAAAAAACGGGCCTCTATGTAAACACTGACCTCGGAGGCAGGAGAAAAAAAAAAACGTTGCCTTTTGTCCGGAAGAGAGAGGTTCGGTCTGTGGCGCCTCACGCTACCCAAGGGGCCTGTGTTCTTTGCACTTTACCCCAAAATTTATAGTTATTAGTTTGGAGTCTTTTCAATCTTCCCCTAATTGAGGTTGTCGCGTCACTCCCATGATTTAGGTTAGCATGTGGATTGCATAAAAGTAATATGAATATACTTTAAAAAAAAAAAAAAAAAAAAAAAATTCGATGCACACAACTCTGTTATACTTTTTTTAAAAAATGTTTTATTATTAGTTGTGTGCGTCGAATTTTTTTTTTAATTTTTTTTTTCATACCCTCCTGTAAAGATTATACATATAGGAGGTATCCTTCACACCCAGCTATACATATACCATACCTCCTATATGTACGTACCAAATACCCTCTAAAATCTTTACAGGAGGGTATGGAAAAAAAAAAAAAAAAAAAATTCGACGCACACAACTCTGTTATACATTTTTTTTTCAAATAGGAATAAAACATAAAATTAGGAATTGATTTCATGATGAAATTTTATTTCAACGAATTAATACGAAATTTTACCATATTTTTAAATTAGTATACATGGACAAAATATCTTTAGTTCTACTCAATTCCACAAATTACCTAGGGAGGAATATATATACTGTTTTTCATAGCACATCTTATGTCATCAAGAGATTTTTTTTAAAAAGAAAATCTACTTTATTACACATGAAAATCGTGCACAAAACGGAATGACATCACTTTCTTGCAATTCTATACTGTATTAAAATATTATAAAGTGTAAAAAGTCATAGTTGTATAGTGTATTTACCATTTCGATGATTTATTTAGTTATGAGATCGATGGAGCTTCACTCTGATCATCGAAGGTGTTTAATTAAAAGTAAATAAAATATTTGAAAATTAGATCAGTTTACTTTTTAGTCATCTATCATTGGGGCGCTCACGATATCCCACGAATCCATTTTTAATTCAAAGGGTTTTAGAAAAAAATATTTCGAAGCATCAATTTTTAAGTATGAAATGGAAGTTGTTCTGGGATTTAAAACAGTATCATAATAAGAGTCGAAAATTGCTTGGGACTCAGTTAAAAAAAAATAATGAAACTATCATAATTATTTAAGAAAAATATAAATGAATGGATTAATTTTTCTGCGCGACTTAAATTTCGAAAACATTAATGAATGTCACTAAAAAATCTCCAATGTCAATTATGGTTAATTTTTCATCGAGTTTATAAAGTTCAATTCCTCGTTTTCCGTTTTTTTTTTTTTTTTTTTGTTTAGTTTTAGGAGCTATTTTGTTGATTTTTATTGCAAAGATGTAGTAGATTATTATAAAAATTATACAAATGCTTGTTCATTTGTGTGGGATGAGGGCAAGTCTGTGTCTATCTATAATCAGTCGTGTGATTAGATTCATTAAATTCGAAATATTTTTTTAAAGAATACTGTTTCAAAGATTACTGATCTTCAAAGATCTCTTAAGGTTATGATTATGTTATTATACTGAGAGTTTATATTTAAATTGCACTAATAGGAATTAATAAAAATAGTTTTGAACTTAAATTAGCATAATGTTCTGCTAAAAACATAACTTTAAAACTGAAATCATTATTACTATTTACTCTATAATTTATATCTTTTTTTTTATTGATGGTTTTGGGGTGCGATCAGTAATGATACAAAAATGAGTAAAACTTATTTATTTGTGCTAACGTTTCGACCTGAATTGTTCAGGCCTTCATCAGGGCTTGAAATATATTGATATGTATGAGAGGTACCAGCTGGAGTTTTTTAACTTAATAATAATTTCCTTTGTCGGCATACCAATTATACCGCCGGACCTAGGCAAAAACCCCGTCGGCAACAGATCTAAAGTAATGTAAAAAGACATATAGATAACAGAGGGTACCATTAACTGGGAGCCATTAACCGTCTAGGCAGAGCCCTTATCGTTCACGTGGCCAGTGTAGACATTAGAAAGTACGGAGAAATACCCGCCGTAATGGATAACAAATAAACACCCCTCACCTCACACGGGCCTCTCTAAAAAACCTCTGGAAACCATTAAGTAAGAAGCCGGTTTCCTTCAAAGAAGAAACTGTTAAAGATGAAAGGGAGGACTTTCGTCGAAGAT
The DNA here is from genome assembly GCF_000696795.3 of Halyomorpha halys. NCBI lineage: Eukaryota > Metazoa > Arthropoda > Insecta > Hemiptera > Pentatomidae > Halyomorpha > Halyomorpha halys. The sequence continues at coordinate 646,158 of NW_027116321.1, forward strand.
CATTGGAACTTCTCACCCCCGCTGAAAATAGAGGACCCAATCAGAGGACAGAAATCAAAAGAAGGAGGAGTCAGAAGGAGAGGGGAGAAAGGTAACAAAAGGGCAAGAAAAATAGTTTTTGGAGAGAGTCAGTTGGGACAGTCAAAGACAGTCTAGGGGAGTCAAGACCGGAGGACAGTCAACCACAGTCAAGGGGAAAGAAGCAGAGGAGACAGTCAACCACAGTCAAGGGGAGACAGGAGAGTGGAACAGTCAAGACCTGAAGAGAGTCGAGGTGGACAGAGTCTGGTAGGAAGCCTGATGGAAGGACAGGCTGGGAGAGTTTGAGGGAAGCTGAAAGAAGAGAACAGTCTGACAGAGAAAGACAGTCTGGAAGATGAGCGGCAGCCAAGAGGCCATATGAACGCTTTTTCACGACAACCGCCAAGCCTGCCGATGTATCGAAACAAGTAAGACCTTTTCTAGTGTAATTAGAATGGCAGTAATAGAATTAATAACATATTCAGTATAAATATTAAATATCTCAACTGGTACTTCTCAATGCATTCTCTTATAATTAAGGTATAAAGATATAAGTTTACCATGCTCTCTCATAATAGTATTCTTGATAATGTATATATATATATAATTGTAAAAATAAAAGACGTAACAAAGAATTTACTTTATAATTAATAATCCCTGCATGCCACCTCATATATAATAGCATAGTAAATTGGTGAACACGATACCGTTGGAAAGGAACTCCAATCATTAATCATGATATTCATATCTAGCATACCACGGCGGGGGTTTTCAGATGGTGTCTAGTGGTTGAATTAAATATAGAGAATTATAATAAACAAATAATAAAAAAGAAATAAAATATAACTATTTTGCACAAGATACAATGGGGAAGAAAGAAAATGCAATATGCTACAATAAGCAATAGATGCACAGTTATATAGCTGAGTAATTAGCAAAAATAAATATAGAATATTAGGAAAAGTGAATAAGGAACAAAGAGATTTGTGTGGGGGGAGGGTTATTTTTCTTCTTCTTTTTTTTTTTTTTGTTCTTCCTAAGATCAACTCTTATGGACGTGTAGCTAATCCCACAGAATTAACAATATCGCCATATATTTGCAGGATACCCTGAGTAACGCAATATTAGATAGGTATTTCGTATTTAAAAAGCAATTTCTCCTGAAGAAGGATTTTTCTTACAGAACAGAAAATGGCTGCCCCAAAAGATACACGACCCCTGGACTCGTGGACTATAGAAGGTGCCCCTGGCACAACCCAGCCATCTGTACCTAAAGGGATTTGTGACCGGTTGGGTGTTACCCTTGAGCAGGGCTGAAGATAGTGTGTTCACTATTACGCTAAGGCGGCCAAAGAGACTAACAGCCGATTACCCTGTAATCCTGAACCCTTTGCCCAAATCGTATTTTCCACGTCCCCGGCCAGCGAACAATTCTACCCTCCCCCTCTCGTTCCGTCCGCAGTGTGAAATGAAATCTGATTTATCATCTGTGGGGTCGGAGCCAGGTAGAGAGGACCGAGTTTTTGCTAATCAACTCCCAGCGGTCCGGCTTAATCACATCTTAACGAACTTGCGCTTCATCGGGCGATACAATTGTTCGTCGTCCTAAAAGATAAAAAAAAAAAAAGTCGTCCTTGATTGCTCTGATTCGGGTTTATTGTCTGTCGTATCTTTTTGATTGGTTGTTATTGCGGTAGGGTGTCAGCTGGATTACAAGTTTTTAGAGGCTTGATTATGTGTAGAAATGGCAATCGTTCTAAAAAAAATTATTAAACTGATATATTAGTTGTTAAAAATGCCCTATTAGTTGGTAGAACTATTTTTATTGTGATTTTTTATAGCTAGTAATCAACATAAAAATTCACTTATACCGTTAATTTGATTTCATACATCGAAGTAATCAAAACTACAAAAGATATAATTCATTATCAGGTACACTTATTCAGGATATGTACTTTGAATGAATGAAAAAGAATATAATAATAAGATATAAAAGTATAAACAAATAATAATGTTACAATAAATTATTTAAATTTTATCCATTATAGTCTCAAAACCTTTTATTTCTCTTATAAGTCCGACGTTTCGGCCAATCCGGCCATCTTCAGGGACAATCTTAATACAACTTTGAAACCATATAATTTAAACAACTCTAACTCCATGCAGGCTATTCTGCCCAGGTCAAAAACATCAATATCTAATTAGTCAATATCACTTAAAACAAAGTCAAAATCATTCATCAGCAGACACTATTTCTTAAACTTTTATCACAACAATCATTTGTCACAACAGAGATTAAGCCTGCATGAAGTTAGAGTTGTTTAAATTATATAGTTTCAAAGTTGTATTAAGATTGTCCCTGAAGATGGCCGGATTGGCTGAAACGTCGGACTTATAAGAGAAATAAAAGGTTTTGAGACTATAATGGATAAAATTTAAATTATTTATTAAAAAGTTACCAGTCTCAAGAAAAAATTAAGATTATAAATAAATAATGTTATAGTTTCTTTTAAACCAAACCGATATCATAAAATACTTTATATTTAGTACAAATTTAACAACTTTATATGTTAAACCGTTTGTAGAGAGTATTGTTGGTATGTTAATGAATCTTTAAGATAAAAAATATGACTCGTCACACGGTGACAGATTTTAGCTATTACTGACATCATTTGCTATGTCTAGCTTGACAGTTGATATTACATGTAGCAACAGTGAAGAAACAGTTACGTTTATTGCCAAAATTGTTCGGATATTTTTGTCTTTTAATTGATTGTTTCTGACTTTGAAATTGGCTCTGTTTGAAGTTTTTAATCTTATCTGTAATTATGCTTATTTTACTAACAGCCTCTTAACAAGTTTAGCTTAGATTGTAGGAAGATAGTTCAGGTGGCAGTCTATAAAGGTACAAAATAATAAAAAAAATTATTTAATTGTATTCAAGGTTTGGTCCGACTTTGAAGGGCTAAACATGAAATACAGCGCTAAATAAAAACAAGAAACCGACATTGTTAGGTGTGATAAGAAAATTAGAATACGTATAGTTTAGATGTACTGTCAACTTGTGAACAGGACGCTATCTGGATGTCTTATTTTCGACGACAGAAAAGTGTCACCGTATAATTGAGCTTTTTATTATTTTTTTTTTTTAAATCATTTATTTATTGGTATCTACAACTGTATGACATATATACAACAAATATATTTGCTGTAGGTGAGATAGTGACATGATACAAACATGTGGAGAATCTACCCATTGATAGAACTCTAATAACATTTCTAGAGGAGAAGATCCAGTGGCCATCATCTTTTCAGACGCCTAGGAGGATTATTAGGTAATGATGGGGAAGCCAGGTTAGAAACAAGTGGATTTGGATGCTTGGGAAGTTTTCCATGGAAGGAATGGTATCTGATTTTGAACATATAGAACTTTGAGGTCATGATGGATAACTTGATTTGTGACAAAGTAAGGAGCGTTAAGGATTTTACGAAGGATTTTGGACTGTAAGGATTAGATTCTGGAGGAATTTGATGGTTTAGTGGAGCCCCTAAGCTCATCTCCGTATGTCCAGATAGCCCTTATAATAGTCATATAGATCAGTCTTTTGTAATGGATTGGCAATTTAGACCGTTTGTCTAGTAAATGTTGTTATAGTCGAAATCGACGAGCAGTTTCCTGTCTTTTCAGTCTTGTATGAGGATTCCATGCCAGTCGTTTGTCGAGATAGTCCTAATTAACGGATCTGTTCGACAGGAATAAGTGGGGTATTATTAAAGGATACTGTTGGGCAAGAGGTGTCATTGGTTTACGACGAAGGGTAAATGTGATTCGGTAAATGAGCCTTAAAATGGTATATAAACATTTTTATCACACAAAATGTCTTTTTAACCTCCTGGAAAAAAAGAGATTATGTATATATATTTTTTTCTATCATAATTCAGTGAGCATCGATCGGTTTTATTTTATTATTAAATGTTTTGTTTGACTTCAGTGATCACCATACTTATTTTATCTTATGATGGATACCTAAATTTATAATAGAAATTAAGTTTTAATAAACCTTAATTAATTTTAAATAAATCCCTACTATGAGAATATAGCGATACAGAAAGGTGGATTATCGAGAGAGAGGTGTGTACCCGTATAACTGGGGACTGCGGTACCTGCCCGTGATTCAGTTGGCAGAGGATTAGGGCTATGACGCGAATTGTCGGTTAACCAATAATCTGCCTAGCCTCTTCGGACAGGGATAGTGAATTTCATCATCTGTTCCTATTCAGGGTGTACAGATCTACTCTTATTGCCTCCAGGCGTTATGGAAACCATATTTTACTGATAAAACTAAGTAACCAATTGATCATAAAAGTAGCGCTAGAGGCTTAATATATGAAGATATAAATACTTTTAGGAGAATATATTCATAACTGGCTTTATAGAAATATAGAAACCCCTTTTTTTCTGTTTTAAACACCTGATGGTTGTGGGTTCAGTTTATAACTGATTCAGTAACCATACGAATAATTGTAGATTCTTTAATTTAATTTTATTATTTCTAACCTTGCTTCTTCTTCCATTCCTGACAATTCTTCGAGATGCTTGAAAAGAATATGGCCTCGAGCCCTTCTCATGTAGAAATATTGTTAGAGTGCTACTAATGGGTAGTTTCTCTACATGTCTGTATCACTCCATTATCGTCTTACGTCAAATTTACAGGATGTATTGTCTGTTGTTTTTTTAGTAATTTTGTAAATTTAAATATTTTTAATGGAGGATGAACAACCCTTCATAGCTAATTACAAATAATCATATATCAAGTTACTTGTAAAGATAATAAAATAAATCAGATGAAGGGAGGAGTTCAGTACTTTATAAAGAAGTACTGATACAAGAGTGAAGAGTTATTATTTCCAGACATAGGGCACCAGTCAAAACAAGGACGAAAACACAGACAGAACAATTATGAGTAACAGCTTTAACAGAATAACTGTGATTAGTTAGAATAACACTGGTCATTAGGAATAACACTCTTGCTGTAAATAGATTTTTGAAAACAAATAGAGACAAACTATTTCCCCATTGTTATATACGCTATATTTTATAGGATAAAACATTCATTGCTATTTTAAAACTATTTTATTTTTGTAATCCGTAGTAGTATTTGTTGTTTAATACTAATAAAACGAAATAAAAGCTTCTCGTTAAGGACCTCTCAGATAAATGGAAACCTTTACAGAATTCACTTGAAATGGAACTCTAAATAGCTGACACCTGGGATCTAAAGCCGAAATTCCACGTTATAGAATCTGTAATATAATCTCGCTATTAATGCTACAGATGTTACTGCCACTATCACCGTTGCCGTAGAACCTCCGCTTTAAAACACAGGGTCAGGGATGCAGTTCATTTTAAGGAAATACTGTTATTGACCAACGGTTGTGCAAGCAGGTGATTTGTTCAACCACTAGATTTCTCAAGTTCTCCAATTAAATACTGGGTGGTCTGGAGAACTCCCGAACCCACGGCTATAATAACAAAATAAATAATATTCTGTCACAACCATATTCGAACCCAGGTCCTTGGAGTTAGTAATACAGTGACTTACCCCTGAGTCATGCCGCTCCCCTAATTGTCACAAGAGTTTTATTCTATTTTTGTATACTTTAAATTAGAAACCCACAATTCAATTCCATCCCAACAACTTTGTTATGTCTTTTGTTGAGTTTTTGCTCTTTTAAATTGAAAATTATCAATTTTATTTATTAAGTAATTTTGTACCTTAGACCTAAAATACCTTACTGAATTATAGTTAGAAGTTTTCGTTGTTTTCCAAAAATATTTTTTTTTTAACTTTGAATAAAATTGTTAAAGACATATTTGCTAGCTATTTATTATTTATGAGGAATGTAATAAATGGCAACCAGCCTGTAATAACAGTAATTTGAAATAATCGAGGTCAAAGATGGCCGAATCGCGACGATGGATATCGGTAGTTAATTGTGTCTGTTCTGTTATCGTGCCCGAGGGGTGGAGGGCAGGGGGATAGATTGCCTATATCCAGTCACGTTCATCCTAACGCCGCAACCAAACAATTATTTGGAACTGCGGGTTTCCATGGATACAGAATATCTCCCCTAATAGTAATAATTTGTTTTGGTTTGTGTTTACCACACTTACATTATTAAAAAAATAAAAATAAAAGTAATAGTAATTATAAACTTAAGATTAATTAAGTTAGTCATAAATTGAATATGGAAACTATTACGTTCTATTCTCATCGGAACCAGAAATCTATAGTTCCTAACTTTCTGAAGGTAAATAATTAAAATAACTCTTTTTGTATCCGTACATAGCTCTATTCGAGATGTAATTAATGACTAACTCCCAAGTCCGTAGTTTGAATCCGGCCGTAGCAGGTAATTATTTATTCTGTTATTGTAGGCGTGGGTCAATTCTGTGGGTTCAAAGAACCCGCTGATTTAACCAGCATCAATAAAGTGGGTATTCTTAATTGGAGAAAAATCTGATAGTTGAGCGTGAAATTGAATAATATTAAGTTTATAAGTAGTATAAGAATAAGTAGTATAAGAATATTAGTTTCAACTATAGCTAATTTTGTCTATCACTGCCACTAAACCACTTAACATAGATTGTAGTGGTACAGAATTTAATTTTTTTAATGGACTCACGGAGTGGAGCTTTGGGAATAAAATATCAAAATCCTCATTAAATCCTGAATAAGATTATCTAAATTCCAATAAATCCCACCAAATCACATTTATCTTTCGTCGTAAACCTTCGTCTTGCCCCACAGTATCTTTTAATAATACCCCTCTTATTCCTGTTGAACAGATCAGTTACTTAGGACTACATATTGACAAACGACTGACATGGAATCCTCATACAAGACTGAAAAGACAGGAAACAGCTCGTCGATTCCGACTATTACAACATTTACTAGACAAACGGTCCAAACTTCCTATCCATTACAAAAGACTGATCTACATGACTATTATAAGGCCTATCTGGACATACGGAATTGAGCTATGGGGCTCCTCTAAACCATCTAATTCATCTCGAATCCTTACAGTCCAAAATCCTTCGTAAAATTAATTAATGCTCCTTACTTTGTCACAAATCAAATCATCCATCAGGACCTCAATGTCCCATATGTTGCCGATTTGGCCAGAACCAGATACCAATCCTTCCATAATAAACTTCCCAACCACCCAAACCAACTCGTTTCTAACCTGGCTTCTCCTTCACTACCTAATAATCCTCCTAGGCGTCTGAAAAGAAGATGGCCTCGAGATCTTCTCCTTTAGAAATGTTTTTTGGAGTTCTATCAATGGGTAGATTCTCCACATGTTTATATCATGTCATAATATAACTTACAGGAAATTCACTTTATGTGTATATGTGTATGGAGTTGTATATAACAATAAATAAGTTATTAAAAAAAAGAAAATTAATCTGTAAGAGATCATCGCTACTCTTAAGAGATTCTGTTTTTAGTTTCTAATTCTGATATTGAAAATAAGACTTTAACTGAAATATAACCTATCTAATGAGCATCAAATTTCCATGAGACTTCGAACTCCTGAGCATCATTAATATAAATATAACAAAAGTTGGCTGAACATTACAAAAAGTACAGTTTAAAAAAAAAGGAATCTAAAATATAATGAGTTGAAATGAATAACTCTTCCTTTATAACTTTTTGATTTGAATTTAATCGTTAAGACGTTTCGGGGCACTCGCCTCATCATTAGATACTCTTCAATACAAATTAACACATATTTGAAAATATTACGTTAAGATAATTTTGTAAATACATTTATGTTGTTAAATTCTTGTAATGTTGTATACATAGTATGATACGTGTTAATTTGTATTTTAGAGTACCTGATGATGGAGCGATGGTTAATTAAAACGTTACAATTAAATTAGAATAAAGTAAGTTATAAAGGAAGAGGTATTAACTTCAACTCATTAAATAAATTAACCTAAAATATTAAGGAATCTAGAATCTTTTTGATCGTTAGATAGAATAAATTTCATGTTCAAAAATAATCAAACACGACAGAATATAAAAAGATTATCTTATACTACTACAACCACTTTATAAGCTGCGATATCTCACTGTCAAGGCCTTTCGAAGTGACAGTTAGATATTGCTGCTGTGACAGATACTGTCAAGTATTATGCGAAGCCTGAGCCGATAATATTTTTTTCAAGTTTCAAATCACCTTAATAAACGCATCTTATTATTGTCACCGTTGAAATGAGTTTTAAATATTAACGTCTGACTATTCTGAGTTAAACAACATGAGTAATAAGAATTTATACTTTATTTTTCTTTAAGATTTTATACTTTATTTTATTTTTATAAGTTATTCTTTGTTTACTGTCAGACATTACTTTTAACCTGATCCAATAATACTGCTTCAGAAAGTAAATGCCTTAATGTGCACTTCAATGGCTGTAGAAATTGCTATCATGACTTTTAATTGTCACCGTGGAAACGGGTCTTAAATAATAACTTCTGTCTATTCTGTGTTATAAAAAGAATTTATACTTTATTTTATCATCTCTCTGGTCGCAGTATTTTTTATTACTTATAGCCATCCATTCATCATTTATCTATTTATGTTGTCATTATTGCTATTATGTTATTATCGTTCATCATCCTTCAATATTTATATACAATAATAATACGATTAACTTTTTGAGTCTATTTACTTTGGTATGGATGAATATTAATATTAGGAGCCTGTTGAATATTATTGATTTTGTAAAAAAATAAAAATTCTGATTTTGGATATTTGAATGTGATGGCTCGTTAAACAAGAAACTTTAAAAAAAACTGGCATGAAATATGTTCTTTTTAACTTCGGATTGACAAACTTTGACGAACTGAACTTGATTATTAGTATTCTGAACATGCGTATGTTGAGATTACTAAACATACATTAATTCCGGTATCGAATGATGATTCAGAAACAGATTAATATTATTTGCACACATATGAACTGCCTTTAAAACCAAATATTGGATAGATAGTGCAACAATAATAATTTGTCAAACCTTTTTACCTGAAGTTAAAACTAGTTGAACTAAAAATTATAATTAATGTTTGTTAACATCTTAATTTTTAAGATTAATGTTTCTAAGAAAGAAGATGGCCTCGAGATCTTCTCCTCTAGAAATGTTATTGGAGTTATATCAGTGGGTAGATTCTCCACATGTTTTTATCATGTCACTATGTCACCTACAGCAAATTTACTTGTTGTATATATGTGTATACAGTTGTAAATATCAATAAATAAATTATTATAAAAAAAAAGAAAAATGTTTCTAAGTAAAATAGAACTGAGATCCCAACTATTTAATTTAACAATTTAGTTAGCAATTTATTTCCGAGAAAAAATTATTTTAATTTTTACCGGACGCCATAACAATTTTATCCGCTTTTATTTGACCCAGAGGATGACGAAAACCTTTCAGCACAACTTGTAACTCTAAATGGGTCTAATTGATTTCATTCGTTGATAGCGGATTGCTGAAGGCCTGTGTCCAAGGAATGGGAAGGAAATAAAATGGAATCAGGCTAAATGGAATAAAACGAAGGGTTTAAAGTGTAAAATAAAAAAAAAAAAAGTGGTGGGGGAGGGTTCTGTAACTAAATCTCTAGAGCATCACTTTTTTTTGCACTTATATAATTACAACAAGTATATTGTTGAAGAAGAATTACAACACCAATTGTTCATCCAAAGGCGCTTGATTTGATATTTTTCATTCCCTTGGAAAATTGACCTTTAGTAGAAGCACGGAAGTAGAAATTTGGAAAGGTATCACGCTTGGTCTGTATCCATCCAGTCCATGGAAATCCAGCCAATCGTAGACCCGTTGGAAGATCACTCTTCCAGTCCAGTTGCCCGGCAGGACTTCCAGCTTCCTGGACCTGACCCTAGACGTTCTACACAATATCCCGGAATGTTCAGACTCGCTAATTAGTTGCCTTAATCCTCCCAGTTGTTTATTAAACATCTCCGAAGCACCCTTGAACTTAGAGCTTCATTAATAAACTTAGCTCCGATTACATTCCGCCTTCTGTTTAACTTATTGCTCTTGTTCAACATTTAGGCCTAACTCATTATTGAGTAGTATGTCTTCTGTCAAGGGGTCAATGGATCAATGTGCACTTTGTGCGTTTGTTGTTTAAAATAAGCAATTAAATTTGAAATGCTGCAGAAAAAATTTATTTGTAGTGATATATTCACATGAAAACGGACATTCATTAATTTTTTTGATCTTCGGTTTATTGGGAGCGATATATTCAGAAAAAAATTAAATCTGAGTTTTACCTTTAACTTTTATTGCTTTGAAAATATTAGCATTGGCCTATTTTTGTTAGTTTTTTATAATTATGTAGAGGCCTGGATATTTGACAGGAAATATATATTTCATGCTTTTTACCATTTTTTTTTGTTTTTATTTTTTTTATTACTTGAAGTGACTTTTTGTGGCCTAAGATCGTTCAAATCTCTTGAACGTAAAAAAAAAAATAAAAACCTTTGATAATATATTTTTTTTTTTATAGAGGGCTCGTTGAGGCAAACCCCGATTGGTTAAAATCTGTGACCTTTTCTCTTTACCTTCTTCTTGTTAGTTTATTTTGGTCCTTTTAATCTTCTTGTATAAATGTTGGTTAAGGAACGATTTTTCCTCATCAAGAATTTATACTAGAACTTTAAAGAAACTAATAGTCGCTTCAGTGTAGATAAAAAATTACTTCAAACGAAAACCATGTTAAAGAGCCCCAAATATATAATGATGTCTGTCCTGGCTATAGGTCTCTACTTAGTTGTAAAAAAATAGACGAATGTTAACATTTCCAAAATAAAAACGTAAAAGTTAAAACTAATACTCACATTCAGTATTTTCTTGGTATGTAGTGCCCACAAATTAATTGAACAAAATTTTTAAATATCCCCTTACTACGTCACAAATTAAGTCATCTATATACCTTAATGTTTCATGTGTTGCCAATTAAGTTAGAACCAGATACCAATCCTTTCATGATAAACTTCCAAATAACCTTAACACACTTTTTTCTAACTTGGCTTCTCCTTGCATTGCCTGATTATCCTCCTAGGCGTCTGAAAAGACGTTGGCCTCGAGATCTTCACCTCTTGAAATTTTATTGATGCTATTGTATGGCTAAAATCAAATTTACTTGTATATATTTTAATACAGTTGTAAATATGAATAAATTAATTTTAATAAATAAATATTAATTAATTGCATTCAATGGTAAACAAATAAATTTAGCTAAAAATGTTTTCTAATGAAATTGATTCGTTTGATGTGGATGACTTCTGTTTACGTTTGTTGTTTCATCCTTAAAAAAAAAAAATAAATAAAAAAACTGATTAATGACTTAATATAATATGTTTTATTGTGCTAGTTTTAAATTATTCACTTGTTTGAATTTACTTGACTATCGAAAATCGGGATTATAATGGAGCAAGGAAAGAAGAAAACAGTCGAGCGTACTAAATCTTACACAGTTTCAGAATAAATCTGGAACGGCTTAAAGCGCGTAGAAAATGTCCCCGATGTAGCTCCCGAAATGGGCATTAAATCGTCTCAAGCTCACGTTTTAAATTCGTTTTTCAGCTTCTTGGAAAATTATTGTAGCCCATTGAACCCTACCAGTAGATTTGTAATCTCTTAAATTAAAATAAAAGTAATTATGAATTTTGGGATACTGTTCCAAAACTCAAATCTAAAACTTCTCGAAAAAAAGGGAAAACTCAAAACACTTCCAACAATTTTTAAATCTTGGAAGTATTAGGGTCAAGTCATAAGTAACTTCCGTTTTCAGACATTTATTTTTCTACCATTAAATAATGAAATTATATTAATTTATTATGTATACCCATATAGGTTTTTATTATTATCTATAACCTTTTTCCATCCTCCTGGCAGTTTTTCAATTCCTTCCTTGTAAGATGTGGTTGAGATATGGACAAGAGAAATTTTTCGACTGACTTGCTCTTTAGAATTGAAGATATTTTCCATTCAAAAATCCTCCATTTGAGAGGTTAAAAACTGTTTAACGTAACGTGTATCGCAAAAAACAGTTGGAAAAGGACTAAATGAAACCTCGTCTATATAATTATAACAAGACATTGTTGTCATGGTAACTCATAGCGGGTAGATACGAACAATAGATTCTACTTAGCTGCATCGGAAATTACTTATGACTTGACCATGAAAAATTATACTAGATGTTCAGGGTAAAGTTTCTTAACTGAAAATATGATTAAGGAATCTCAAAACTAAATTTCCCTATGAAGATTCTTCAATAATTTGCTATAGGTATTCATACCTAATATATTTTCATTATTATGAATTATTTAGGTTTTAATATATAAGCTAATATGTATTCTAACTGATTTCCTTATGAAATGAAAAATTAACTTTCATATTAAATGTTGTTCAAAGCAGTAATTAATTCATTTGAGGATTTTTTCCAGGCTCGGCATCTTTCCTCCTCAGTATCACCGGATATGTGTTATTGTTTCGCAAGTTTCGGTTCATAACTATGATAATCTTTATACGTGAATACTCCCTTTAAAAAAGGGTTTTCTGACATAACTTTATAGGAACTTTTTTTCTTGTATGGAGGTCCTTAATTCGTTTTTTCAAGTAAGGTATTCCTCCCTGGAGCACTTGGTGTATAGATAGTATTTCAACTGGAACGAAGAACAATATCGAAAGATGAGCTCAGCTCAGGTGTTAGGAGGACTGTTTGTATTGGTCTCGAAACGTCCAATAGGCTTTGCCATGTTTGCTCATGGCGCTCCAAAATCAATTCTGTTTCTTATATTGCTATATCTTTAATTTTATTATTAATATTAGAATTAAACACCGAGAAGAATAAGAAAAGTGAAAGTATAGACAGTAATAAAAAAATTATTGTAAGCAAAGCTACTTTACTTTTCCATTTTAATTCCTACTTTACTTAGTACTTTTATAACTACTTCTAAGTTCTTAGGTATAAGTACTTTTTTAACAATAACTGACAGGTCCATTAAGTATTTCTTATTCCTTACGGATTATTTAAGTGTTTTAAATTCATTTAATAGCTGTTTTAGTGAAAGCTTGTTCCAAATAATCAGGGAAAAATACATGACATAAACTTTATATATTCCACAATATTTATATAAATATAATGGTGTACAGATTGAAGGAAATAATAGCTACATAATACAATACAATATAGATAGTAATAATCATTATTTTAAAAAGTTACTTAATCTTTTAAAATATGAAATAACTTAATAAATGAGTTTTTTTTTTTTAATTTTATTAAACCTAATTATGTGGGGAGGAGAGTATCTCAGTGATAAGGCACTGTGCTTCTTACTGCAAGTGTGCGGGTTCGAATCCGCCTTCGACAAATAATTATTCTGTTAATGTGTGAAACCAGTGGGTTCGGGAGAAACTCCAGGCCAACTCAGCCTCATGAAGTGGATACCCTCAATTGGCGAAAATCTTGCGGTCGAGGGCAGTTCTTACCAAATCACTTCCTTGCACAACCGTTGGTTTTGTAACAGTACTTCCCCACAAAGTATTGCCCCTGACCGTTCATGGATTGTCGTAGTATAGATTTATTTATTTATTTTTAATCACAATTATTTAGTATATCTGACTGTTATATCTTAATCCGTTCCCTTAAATAATCGGTTTCTGAAGTTACTCTGTTAAAATTAGGTTCTTGCGTGAACCTCCTAGGCTACGCTCATAAACAAGCTTTGGATTTTATGGGATAATTTAAAAAGGTTGTAAAAATTGTTATAATTATTTAACCTTTAGCTATAAATTTTCTTTTGATGTTAGTTATAAATGAACTATACAATTAATGACTGAGTCAGAAAAAAATATATTATTATAAAACTGAGCAAAGCGTTTAATTCATAAAATGTAATATAAATAACGTGTAAAAAATATAAAAACAGGCAAAGTAGAATATTTTAGTTGGTTATCGATTTCATGCTATTGGCTAGACGTATTGCCGTTACCTTTACGTCTTCTATTTTATACCTCCTATTCTAAAGAAAACAAAATTCTCAATTTATTACTCTCTGAACCGCCGCGGCAGAACGGTGTCAAGTAGCCATCCAAAGGAGACGACACGAGACTAATAAAAATATTTACGATTGAGCCCTGGTTTTATGGCAAAGATGCTGGAACTATAAAGGACAAGTGCTATTCTCCATTGGATACATAAACTAGAAGGATCCAGAAGCACTGCCCCATTTCCTACTGCCCATATCAATCTGCCAATGCCAGTACCTTTCTTATGCTCTCAGCCCTTTCATGTTTTACTTGTATTATTTTATAGAATTCCTTTTCGAACGAGTTTTTTGGAATTATGGTCTCCCTCTGAAGGATTATTTAATCATAAAATATTTTTTATTAAGGACTTTTTGGAAAATTTTAATAAGAATTCCATATAAAACTCTGGCGACTAAAACTTAGCACCAATAATTTATTATCAAAAATTATTCATTTGTATCTTTTTAAGTTACAGTTCTTTTTTTGTAAAATAACAAACAATTTTTATCTTTCATTTTGTATATTCATTTTTTTTAGTGTTATTATCGGAGAAAATATAATTGAAAAAAAAACTCTTTATTCCAGATGTATGGGCAAAAGAAGGTTTATCTTATTAACAAACATATTTTATATATGTACCCATTAGAAAAAATTACACATAAGGCTATATATAATAAATATCCTTATTACAATTTCTTCCTTAGAAATTAGAAAAACTGAAGAAACATTATTGCGGAAAAAATATCTACCATTAAAAGAACATAGGAGTGAAGTTACAAGTTTAATTTTTAAAAAAATTAATACATAGTAGTGAAAAAAAATTGAAAATATTTATTGAAAGTAGGTTAAATCGTTATTAAACGGAAAGCCATAATTTTTACAAACTTCTTGAGCACCGCTCCCCCTGAGCCGTCTAAGAATGTAAAGAGGATATTCGATGCACTTGCTACCTCACGACAGAGGGAGTATTGTCTCTTACGTAATAGCTTATCATGTTCAGTACGTGCTACAATTTATAGGTACAGCTTAATTAATAAAATTATATTTCAGATCACTACAGTATCACTATACTGTCTTCTGTTAATACTGTGGCATTTAATAATTAATGCTAACTTATTTTCTCCATGATACAAAGCAAAATTAACTAAATGCCATAAAAAAAAAATTCGCACCTATATATATTCTATTATTAAATACCAATACATATTCCTATATTACACATACCATATTACGATACAGCTTCTCAACTTATAAAACTTGTGTTTTCTAGTTTATCAAGAAAGTGAATAGTTTAAATTAAAGAGTGGAATAGTCTAAATCTGTCTCTTCGTTTCGTTCATTCAACTGTTAAAAAAAATCAGGAGAGAAAATAAACCACTTTCACTATCATGATTATTTTAAATTTGTGTAAACCCCCACATCGCTAGTAACTAGGAATTGGCACTGTGTGTCAGTGAAGAATGTAAATAAGTAAAAACGTATTTATTAAGAGCAACGTTGTTTCGGCCAGAACGAGCTAAGAACAAAAATCAAAATAACAACCATAATGATTAAAGGGATTACAGAATGATTATAAGAAAGAAATGTATAATTCAAGTATTATTAGAAGATAATGGCTCTATGAGGAAAAGTGATATTGAAATTAAGAAAGAGGAAAGAACAAAAATTAAAATAAATAGAAAGTCTAGTTAGCAAATATATGTAAGAAATGAAAATTATTTAAAATAAAGTTATGAAAAAAGTTGACAAGAAAACGTATATGTAAGTTGAATAACATAATTAAAAGTATAAAAAAATAAAATAAAATTTTGTTTCATAGATGAAAAAATATACCAAAAAGTTGACGATAGTTCTAAAAAAAAAAAAAAAAGATATATCTTTGTTTTGAAAAATCGCTACAATTTAGCAATAATTTATAACTAGGGATAGGATTTTTATGTTTTCACATATTTTTACCTGACCATGATGTATTCGATTCCTTACTAACGATGTTTCAACACATTTCTTGCCAATAGAAGCCATTTTTATTTCACATATTTTTATATATTTGGCCTTTTTTACATATTTTATTGTAAATCACATATTTTCTGAAATATTTGTTATTTTTTACATATTTTGTCCTGAATCATGTATTTCCTTAAATTATTTGTTCAATTATAAACAAAATTGTCGCAGAAACTACCTAAAATTCAAGAGAACGCAAGAAACTTAAAGGTGAAATTTATCATTTATCATAAATAGTGCGTAAAAATTCTATATTTTCATCTTTGAACACAAATTAAAAGCAGTGGCAATAATAAATTTTCACACAGAATTACATCGAGAATTTCTCAGAATCAATTAAAAAGAGCAAGGGTATTATTCCTGTAGCATTATTCTAGAATTTGTTTGTTTAATCCTCAATCTATTTCTCTGTTTCTCCCCTTCCGATGGTCCTTTCTCATCTTAGTCTTGTTTCACTCCCCTAGTTTAATTACAATTACTAATTATGTAATATCTTGTTATTAAACAGCTATGTTTTCTCTAAGTACATTTTTTGTACATATTTTAACATTATTTCTTTAAAATATTATTCATATAATATATAATAAATACATATTTATGTAACTTTTTTTAAGTTTTAAAATTACTAATTAATTAGTAGTAATTAGTTACTAATTAATTAATAATTTATATTGTTGAAAATACATAATTTATAAATACATATTTTTTTAAATATTTGACAATTTATTAGCACATATTTAAGTACATATTTCAGATTTTTTAGCTCATAAAAATCCTATCCCTATTTATAACTAATATGAAAAGGAAATAATATTTTTTCAGATTTTTCAATTTGCTATGTAACAGGCTGAGAACACGCCCAAGTGTCGTATAGTTATGAGTACACGCTCGCTGACGTGCGACAAACATTCAACATTGCGATATCTCGCCGCCGTTTCGTTTTCATAAGTTAATCCGGTTTATTCAATCGGACAGGGGTGATAGCGGTCCTGTATTACGCTTCACCGCAAACAATGGAAATCACACGCCCGCTGCTCTCAGCTTCTGTAATCCCCTCGTTATACTCCTGTCTTGTTAATATCCCATTTCGGGTTGTGGGACTTAAATCATTAGTATTGTCCTACATATATATATTAATATTATTTTAACAATTCATAGAATAATAATTAAATATCAAGGTTAGGCATTTCTTAAGATTGAGGTACTACATTTGATTCTTTTATCTCCTTATTAAGTGTGAAATGATTTTCTTACACATTGAATCGGATATTATCTGTAATTAAATACATTGGAAGGGGAGATGTTATTTTTTTTTACTTTTATTTTTTAGATTCTGTTAATAAGATAAAAACTCCTCACTTAAAATTAATTTGGAATTAATTTTTAGCAAAAGTGAATTTACTTGTTAATTTTTTTTTAGCATACATGTATGGTTCACTTAGAAGCTAAGGTATTAAAGATAATAACATTGCTTATCTAAGATGGTCGGGGGGGCGGTCAAAAGAGAATAAAAATAGTTAAGAACTATTTATTTACTAACGTTTCACCCCAATTTGTAAAGCTTCATCAGGGCCAAAAAGATTTTTAAAAAACTAAAAATATTTTGAAATAGTAAGATAATAAAATGCAAAAAGGTAAATTAATGTAGCGTCAAAATTCTGTAAAAATAAGTGAAAAGTAAAAATAAATGAATTTACCTTTTACTAAGTAAAACCTTATATCTTACTATGTATTTCAAAATATTTTTAGTTATTTTTGTATCTTTTTAGTCCTGATGAAACTTTACGAAGTGAGGCGAAACGTCGGATTTTGGTTTTCTTTTGACCGCAACCTGACCAACTTCTTCATAATTATGGATAATTACAGGTGTATATTGAATGTTTAGATTAAAAGTCAAATAATAAAACCTGTTGTTCATATAATTAGACGTATTCCTAGTCAAACATGTTTGGCCATACGGAAATAAGCTATAGGGCTCGACTAAACCATTGAATCCTCACAATCCAAAATCCTTCTTAAAATCCTTGATGCTCCTTATTACCTAACAAATAAACTCATCCATAAAGACCTCAACACCCTATTCGTTGTAGGTTTGACCCGAAATAGATATACCTCCTTTCATACCATTCCAAAATCCTTTCCCACCCAATTCTTCCCATTCTTAATTCTCTCATCCTTTTGGAATTCTTGATAATGGATTAATTATGATTAATTAATCTTAATAATGGATTAATTGATAATATAAAAAATTCTTATTTTTATAGTTATTCTGAGGCCTCTGAAAAGAAGATGGCCAAGCGATCTTCTACTTTAAAGCTATTGAAGTGCCACCATTGGGTTGTTCTTTATTCATGTGATCTGAAAAATTTATCATATTTTTTTTATAAAGTTGTAAATTTCAATAAATAAATAAAGAAAAAAAAATCAAAAGTATACCTACTAATATAAACAATAATTAATACTGATGAAAATTTTACTCTAACTATAAAATTCACTCCAAAGCCAAATTTCATATTTTTATAGTTATTCTACCAAATTAATTGTATATTTAAAAAAAATATATACCTAAATGGAATAATTCTTCTATTATAAATTTCTATTACACTATATGTCAATATTTAATTTGAATCCAACTCAAGTGTAGCTTCATTTGTAAATAAAAATGGTAATAATATTGGCTCATACAAACTTCTTTTGAGTTTCAGTGGTGATTATTTTGTTCCTTAAACTTTTAAATGGCTGTTTTTATGAATTTTCAAGTATCTTGTTAATTCTTTTCTCAAGGATTCGTTATAAATTTTGCTTATTCTAAGAATAAAAGACATCCAAAGTCTACTGTACATTGAAATATCAATAAAATCAAATACAGGAAAAGACACTACAGAGAAAAAAAAAATGTTAGCGTATAGAAAAGTGCCTCGACAGCGTGTCACAGCTGAACCCACGTCGTAACTAGAAAAGTTGTAAAAGGACTTGGCTGATTCGGCAAATCGACCTTTCTCCTCGGGAACCTCTTATTGCTTCTCTCCGCTTGTCACAATAGAACATCCACACAAGTAACGACTCCAAAAGCGTTCGTCGTCTTTCAACATACAACGGGATTCACGCCCTGAATTTTGATGATCCTACCAGAGTTACTGTCAAATTCGTCAGTTATATAAAATACTTGTTGAAAGTACTAAAAATTATTTCTAAAAATGAATTTTTAAGTAGTTTTTTTTTTTTTACAATATAAATATAAATGGAAAAAAAAGAAAACTTGAGCAGCAAAGTTCAGTAAAAATATCCCATTTTTCCTCATTATTTGGAAAAATATATATAAAGTGATTTAACTTTTTCATTAATGCTTACATGACAAAATTGTAAATTCCTTTTTTATTGAACCAATAAAAATACTTTTTTATTTATTGATAAATGTTACAATCTGCCACACAGTAGAAGGTAGGTAAGAGTGATAAATGATCTCATGCATACTAAAATAAAATAAAAGAATGAAAAAAAAAACTCTTAAAATATATACAAACAGAAGAATAAACAAATTGAAGATAATCAAATTATGTGTATGAAAAATAAATAAATAAAATAACATAATGATAAAATAATATATTCTCTAGTCACATTTACACTCTAATATACAATATTTACACAATTGACCTGAGGATCCCTGAGCCCACTCTATCCCCCACGTGTGAGGGGTAGAGCAGAGCTCAAAAGATCCCAGGGCATCCCTCTCGCCGTATCACAGGTAATGAGCCAGTGGAGGCTGAGCAAGTGCGCTAAAGCCGCAAAAACTCAACTTGAGTGGAGAATCTGACCATTGCCAGAACTCCAATTGTCCATTTTTTTTTAATAAGTCTCTTGGCCACTGCCGTTTAAACCTTTTAGGTGGGCTGTAGGGATGGGTGGAACTAGATAAGGTTTGAACCAAAGAATTAGGATTGTTGGAAAGGTTTATATGGAATCTTGAGAATTTGGTTGGTATGAGGTCAAGGACAAAAGGAATATGTAGGTCATGGTGTAGTGTTCTGTTGGAAACGAAAAATAAAAAAAATAGGGTGCATTAACTATGGTTCTAAGGATTTTGGATACGTTTGATGTTCAACGGTTTAGCTGTTCCCCAAAGTTCAAGTCGGTAGGTCCAGATAGGTCAGAGTATAGTCTTATAAATTAGTAGTTTGTTTTCTAGTGAGAGATGAGAGGTCCGGCTGAGCAGTCGGTATAGTTGGCTGAATAGTCTGTTGAGTTCTTGTCTTTTAAGTCTAGTATGTTGGTTCCAGTGAAAATCCATTGAGCTACCGAAATAATTCCTGTTTTATAAATTATTTTTATAGGATCAATTGTTACTGAGATATATTGAAAGTTAAATTACAAAATTTAAAATAACGGTAGGGTTGTTAGTATTGCAGTCTGAAACTTACAAAATTGTTGAAGGGCTATAGAGGTGAGATCTTCAGCACAAAAAACACTCGTGTTAGTATGGACCAATAGGCATTGGCAAATATTTGCCTCCACATTTAACTTTTGAGTTTGGCGATATACCACCTCACCCCAATCAAATTTAACAAACATATTGAGCCAGGCTGCACAGAAGTGTGGCTCTATTTTTAAAATGGTGTTGCAACATTGATTTTTTTGTACAATTCAAATCCAAATATGATTATTATTACTATTAATAAGAAGGTCTAGCAATCTCAGAATTTCCATGGCGAAAATAAAATCCTTCCATAAACGTCTAGGTTTTTCCCATCAGTGTTTATCCTCACGTTATTCTCCCCTCTCCCCCCAATATCAGTTGTTAATTCATTTCCCTTCTATGCAAAAATTGCAGGGTGTGAAATGATATTTTGTAAGAAAAATTGACTGTTCCAACATTAGGTAAACGAGTGTTTAGTTCCTGATGAAAAATAATATACATAATTTTCATAAAATTAAAAATAATTCAATGGCAGGCAAAATTATTTCTGACATAATTAAAATTTGGTTAAAAATAAACACTTAATATCTTAATTACTTGTGTCTTGAATCCGTTATTAAATTAAAGGTGTGATTAAATCATTATGATTAATTAATAAAATTAAAACGTATCATCGATGTTTAATTAATGTTATTTTATTATGTTATGTTATTCATAAAATAAATATTTCAAACACTCGTATATAAAGTATTTTCGATATGATTATGAATCAAAAACTCAAAATCTACATTATTATTTCTCTATTTGGATGAATCGCCAATTTATATTGTTATATCTGTTTTATGAATTAGTTATTTTTAATTTCAATAAAATTCGGAATCCGTTAAAAGCGGCACTCAAGCAGCCCCGGTTAATTTAGGCAGCCTGTCAAAGGAATTCTTTCGCCTCCAGGATCAGTAATTACATTTGAAATTTAAACTAGGCTGGTTTGAGAACAGAGAGCCAAAAAAAATGTGTAGGTTTGTAGCCTAGGATTCGGGTGTGGCTTGTGTCAGTGTGGAAATTGGAGGCTCTAAGAGGCCACTAAACGGACAGCTGATATTCACCAATTAAAAAAGTAGGAGTTTTTTTTTCACTTTGTCGTTAGGGTTATATGTGAGTTCAAAGAACTATTAAATTTCTATTTATAAATTCGAAACATTTGTTTAATGATCTTAACAGTACAAGAGCCCAAGTTAGTTATTTCACCCCCAATCTTTTATAACATTAATAAAAACTATGTATAATTACAAGTCAAAATTGATGAATCTGCAAAGTATAGCTAGGTGGAATAAAAAATGTTTCAAAACGTTAAAAAAAATTTCATTCGGCGCTCCATATCTTTAAAGCTACCTACAACACTAAAAACGCTAATAGAACATTATTTAAAGTAGTGTAAAATATGAGCTCTAACAAAGCTGTTTACGTCAAATAGTTTCCAAGATACAGTTAGTGAATTTAGTGAGGAAAATATATATCTCAGGAACCATCAGGCATATATCTTTTAGCACTCAAACAACTCTACAAGGGATCATATTTTAGCAAACTTACTACACTTTAAATGTTGTTGTATTAGGTCTTCTATTGTTGTAGTTAGTTTCAAAGACATGGAACTGCGAATGAAAAATTATTTTATTTTAACATTTTGAAACAGCCACCATTTTGTATTCCACCTAGCTATACTTGGCAGACTCAACTTATACATAGTTTACAATCGAAAATTGGGGTGATATTACTGATATTTTTTTTTCACCGGGTACTTGTACTTCAAGAAATTAAGTGAAAAAAATAAGAAACTTTTTTATAAATACTTTTATTAGATCGAATAGGTTTACGTTAAATATTAAGAAGTTTTATTGCACATCCGCCATTGAAAACCCTTACGAAGCAGTAATACACTCAGAGAGATGCCGACAGAGATAGCTTACTTGAAGACGTAAATATAGGCACAGAGAGGAAGCAAAATTAAACGCTAGGAGATAATTTATGGAGGAGAGACCGGCGATTGTGAGTAACACCACTCGCGACTGTCCCTCCTTCAGTAATGAGTCATTTGAGCTGCCTGACTCACGGCATGGAAACGGCCCTTATACATTTCACGCGATCTGATAACAGCCAGCTCTGCCCGTAAAAAAGGGAATAAACGCGATTAGCCTCAGTGAGGATGTTAAAAGTTTCCTACTTCTTTGCAATAGTTAGTTATTTAGAAGCAAACATATTTTCTTTTTATTTCTTTTAGTTTTATCGTTGCTTGACTAAGCCATAGTATATTATATGATCTAATTATACGAAAATGTTCTCTTATTTATATTTAATTGATTAATTATTAATATTTTATAGTAGGAACACTAGAGATAAACACATATAATAAATACTGACCTATATATTGTACTCAAGCTTATGGATAAGATGATCACAAGAACGGATATTTTGTATGTGCCAAGTCCGCGGGCTCGATCTGCAGATTTTCTTTAAGGTCAGGCCGGTAAATTTCTTGCATCTTATTTCCCACTGATGTGGAGACAGAAATGTCCCTGTGAGTGGATCTTCAATGAACAGGATATCCTCAATGAGGAGAAATCCTCACCTCTCCAAATAATCAAGCTGATGTCTTGTTTGGTATCAGTCAATATCTTAAATTCGTAAGTTGATTGTTGTTTCAATTAATGAAAAAAAAACATGACAAGTACATAGGCAGTATAGCTTTCTTACTGTTTTTATCTTTTAACATTATTTTTTTTCATATCTAATAATTTTCTTTTGTATAAATTGAATTTTTTGGATGTAGAAATCCCTATTTAGTCGATGTACAAAACTATATCAAGAGCGATGATTATTTGTTTGAGAATAACATCCGTGATTGAAAATGGATGAGCCGTGTTTGAAACAAGCATTTCAAGAAAATGCTTTTGCACAAGATGAAGTTTTTGGGGGATTTGGGTTTTGTTGGGGTCGCCAATGGCTGCATACTATATCGGACACTCTTGGAGCAATATCCAAAAAATGTATTTTCTACGGAAAATTTGGCCCTTCAACTTTTTAATCCTCGATAAAAAAAAAAGGGAAGGGTATAATGAAGAAAAGAAAATCATCTTTGTCCAAATAAAAAGCAACATTTTATGGAAACAGTCGTAATATAGATCATCACTTGAGAGGTAATTAATTCAATTACATGAAAAATAATAATTAATTCAATTATGTGAACAAAAATAATTAATTCAATTATATGAAAAATATTTATTTCAAATTATATGAAAAAAATAATTAAATAAATTCATGAAAACCTACGGCAAAAATATTTTTAAACTTTATACTAGAGTGCTACCACTGTGTAGTTTCTCTACATGCCTGTATCACTCCATTTTTATATTAAACCAAATTTACTTAATGTGTTTTTATGTAAATACAGTTGTAAATTGCAATAAATAAAGAGAAAAAATTATTAACAAGACCTTGTCACCCGAGGTACATCCTGTACACACGTCAATGTACATTATATTTTCTTGAGATAAAAATTTCTGTACACACATTTCTCCAAGTATTCCCATGAAAACCCATGTTCCAAACTTACTGTAGACATTTGGGAATGAGTTCGTGTTACGATCAGCTCCTTTTTATAATCCACTCGGAGGAGAGAGAGAAAAAAGCAAAGAAGGTCCTTGAAGATAGGAAGTAGATTTAAGGCAGGAGATTAGCGGCAAATACCGAAGGAGAGGAGGGGAGGTGACTGCCTCAAGGAGATAGGAAGAGTGCAGTTAATCATGAAGGCACTGTAAGAGGATTACGGTCGAAAAGTAAATTTAATTAGGATTCAGAAGGCAGTGGGATCTATAGGCGTCCGTCAGTGTAGATGAGGATTACAATAGCACCATTGTTCCGCCAATCGATGGGTCCCTTGTACAATCTACGTTCATGTCGGGCTTCTAACCACCTTCTTCTTTAATAATTAATTTTAATGACTAAAATTTAAAGTAAAATTTAATTTGCTGAGGAAGACTATAATATCAATGTGATACTAATATTAAGGTACATCGATGACAAGCTTATAGTTTCATGAATGAAAAAAGAACCATCTGATATAAGGTGTAGGAATGTCAATCTGAAAAAAAAAACAGCGTTCTAAAGAAGCTTACTACCAGGGATTAATCTTTTGGAATCGATTAAGTTAAAATAATTTATTTTTCGTTCTCTACATCTAATTCATCTAATACACTCAGTTTGAACTTTTAAGAATGGTCTCCAGAATTTACCAGGTTTAAGTTTTCTTTATTTATCGATCAATTTCTGGAAGGTTAAGGGTATACATTTGGCAGGGGTCCAAAGATATCCTTAAGAAAGGTTCCTACAACGGACCGAAGTTGAACCCTTATTAAAATTAATGTTTACGAGACAAGTTCCTACGGGAGAATTCAAATTTATGGCGGGAAAACACCGTGTTTTGTCGATTAAAGTTTGCCTTGTTCCAGTCTCATTAGAAATTTCTTTATCGTTTCCGTGTTGTTTGTTCCGAAACTCCTCTGAAGACGCGTTTAGTTAATGAATTACCTACTTAAGAAAATTGATTCGTATAAAATAACCGAAGCTTTAAACATTATATTATTTTGATAACAGAGGCTTCCCTACGGAAATTTGTTGGAGAAAGCAAAATATTAAATTTCTCAACCAGATTTCCTCAATGTGTCATGAAATGTTTTAGTTTTCCCACTACCAGATTTGATCTTTTCTATTACCTGTTTCAATGTAGGATTATATAAGCAGGAATTACTTGGACTCTTGCGGCTCCAAATAAACTATGGAAGTCTAAACAGGTGTGATTATAAACCTTCAGTTTATTGAATTTTGGTTGGGATTTGAACTCTTGTCTTCAAACTATTGGTAAAGGGTTATGGAATCTTAATTTTTTCAAGTACTATACTTTTTGTCAAAGGTGGACACGATGGGTTTCAATTTCAAGTTATTCTATTGTTTAAAACCAATTAATAAGTGTAACGTGGAACAGTATTAGAGAAGAATTACAAAAAAAAGTAATCATTACAATAAGTTATAGAGAATAGTGTGGGATTGTTAAGCTTTGATTTTTGACGAATATGTGAATCTTTATTTTTACTGGCGAACTCCAGGTCCTGGTTATTGTTATCAAAATATTTAATATAATTTTATGAAATGATTTTTTTCCTATTGCTTATATTGTCGAGAAAATAATATTTAACTCATATTTGTTTCTTCCGCTCTTACTCTCGGAATATCACTTCCTTTTATCTCGACCTTTATGATTTATTTGTGATCCCACTATACTTTTACAATATTTTCATTCTCTTTATTTCTATCCTTCTTTTAGTTTGACCGTTTTTGTTTTTATTTTTATTAATTATTTTATTCTCTCCAGTTTTAGATTTTTATTCTTATTAATTGTTATTAATATTGTTTTCTACTCATTTTAACTTATTTTTCTTTTCAAGTTGCTCTGTTCATTTTTATAATTTTCTTACAGTCATGTCACTTCGTTTATACCCCTGAGGAAAACTAGCATAGTGAGTCGAAACATTTGTTTCTAATAAATAATTTTTAACTTTTTTGAGTATCTTTATTTTTGTTGGCAACCCTGATCAGCTTATTCTTCAACTTTATACGACCGAGTACTTAACGTCCTGAATAAACATATTTAGGAAACCGCTTGCACCATTTAGAGATATCGTAAACTACGAGAGAAGCCTCGTAGTGGGTAAAGGCAGGATAATAGAAAGCTGATTGGTCGAAAGGTGCGGGAGCCTGACCAATCAGCTGCGACCAACCGTGACCCTATTGGTCGCCAACGACCGCGGGACCTCGGCGCTACAAATGAGTTTGGTCGCGAACCCTCAGCCGAAGGATATTGATGAAGTTAGAGACCGCTTGGACATATTGCCCTTCGGGCCTCTCTTCATAATCTCCAGCCAATATCCCTCCCGTGTCCATTCTTTATATTTTCCCCAATCGATGCTGTCCCTTCGATTGGCTCGTTCGGTAACGAATTTATAGTTTCTCGGTGGAGATAAAATCAGTGGAGGGACGAGGAGAAGTAAGATTTCTGGTTTACCGTTTAAGTTCACAGAATTTAAAGATCATTTTGAGAAATTCTACGAATATTGCGATATATATTGAATTAATAAACATTGTACTAAACTGTTATATGATTTTCTAAAGTGACTAAAATAATCTTTCATTCCTCATTTAAAAGCACTTGCTTCTCATAAATATACGGTAAGGCTTAAAAGACACATTCATGTACTAATAAGAAAAAGTTACAAAAGCAATAGTTTTATTTTTATTTATTTATTGAAATTTAAAACTATTTATAAAAAAAATGCAGTAAGTAAATGCGATAAATATTTCAAAACACATCATAATCTTGGAAAGGAACAGTCCACTGGTGGTACTTCAATCAATGTTTTAAACTAGAAGATCTCCCGTGGCCATCTTCTTTTCAGACGCCTCGGAGGATCATCAAGAATTGCTAAGCATGAGATATTAAGAACTAATGGGTTTGGGTGGGTAAGGATTTTAGAATGGAATGAAAGGAAGTATATCTATTTCGGGCCAAACCTGCAACGAAAAGGATGTTGAGGTCTTTATGGATAAGTTTATTTGTGACGTAATAAGGAGCATCAAGGATTTCATGGAGGATTTTCGATTGAAAGGATTGGATACAGGAGGAATTTGATGGTTTGGTAGAGCCCCAAAGTTCAATTCAGTATGGTCCAACTGTTAAAGAGTAGATGAAGTAGTAGTAGTGTGGGAAACTGGTATAGATTGGAAGAGTGGGGATGGCCTTCTCTAACTTGCTAAAAAGACGGATATACCAAATGCTTGGTAACAGAACTTAATAATGAATAGAGTAAGAAAAAAAGTTCTCGATATTGTTACACCTCCACTAAAAGACACATCTCTTATCTCTAAGTACTAAAGACAAGAGATTACGATGAAAGAAGAGGACTTTCAAATTCAAAGAAGGCAGGAGTCGAGGAGTGGGAAGGGCCCGCGGGGATACGTCGGCTGGCTTAGGCTTCATCCCCATCTGGGGTGCCGGATCACGAACCCCACTCTCAGATCCTCATCAATTCGAATAAACACTGTCACTCTACACAGTGTCCCCCTTTTTACTCAATGTGGCCCATTTTTATCTCTTATTTTTTTTAGGCTTATCGAAGTATAAAAATGTTTTATTTTTTTTCTATTCACTGTGAGATAGTATAATATAATTTTGATGAAATTAATACTCGGTACATCATGCTAATTGCTTACCATTATGATTAAATTCGTACTTTTTATAAGCCAGTGTGTATATGCATATACTACGGGTACAGTTGCAAACTATTCTGCATCAACATTTTCTGATTAAATAGTCACAAACTTTGCACATATTCTACTTTATTTGTGGTTTCTGTCCATCGCTGGTCACAAGTGTCTTAATTTCTCAACTGAAAGCGTTTCAAATAATTTTTAAATTCTTGTTCCTTCAGTACTTTATCATGATTATGTAGCGTGAAGTTTGAAATGTAATTGTGCAAGGATCGTGTTTTGCCAACCATTGTCCCTGTAAGTCAATGTCTTTAATGCTTTTCATAATAAATGGAGTGGTGCTCTGTTGTAGTGAGTTGGTAATTGAGGATCAGAGAAGTTAGGTCTGCTGCAATAGTACTGCCACGACAGAAAATTGTCACCATTTGGCTGAGCCTGCAGGAGATGTCTCTGGTGCCGCAATCGAAAGCTTGAGTGACATTCAGATATACTCCTGTTCCTTTCGATCAGTATCTCAATACAGTATGGTTTATCGATAATTTTGTAACTTTGTTGCTCTAAATGTATTCATATTATACACTTTGTCCGAATTATTTTCTGACCCTACCGGTTCCTCAGTGTTATCCTAAGTTCATTACTATTAGTTTGTTTTGTATTTTAATTTTTAAATATGTAAATGTGTTAGAAAGGCCCGAGCATTTAGTTCATTAGAGTGTTGGCGGATAATGCTCTTGTTGGAGCGGAAAGTATGAGAGCGTAATGCTGCCTTAATTTGACTAACAGATAACAGCGCTATCTCTCGGAAAACGTCGGCATCAAATTGCACTGCCCCTCTCTCCTAAACAATTTTCTTTGCATACTTATTTTATATATTCACTTCTCTTTTGTTTTTATATTGTAGTAAATGTTTTCTTTCCATGCAATTGTTTCCTTCTACTTCAAACTTATCTCCCAATGCCTTACTCTCCAGGTTTGTTGCGGGACTTAAAAGTCAGACAGCATTGTCCCTCCTATTTTTCAGTTGAACCTGGTTTCAGACCCAATCACGAGATGTTAAATATCAGAGAAAATACTTAATCTAGTGGTGTAAGTCAGATATTTCCTATTATCTTTGAGATAATTTTCCACGGATTGTTTTTATTATGGTATACTTGTATGTGTTTAGCTGAAAAACAGCCATTTTGAATTCATTTTAAATTTAGGATGTGGAAAGCTAAAGACATAAATTAGAAAATATATTACATTTAGTAGTTCTAATCCAAATGTTAGTCATGTTATTCACGTAACCATGCTAAATGCAAAAGTGTGTTAATGTCTTGATGGATGGAGTTTTATGGAGGGGAAAGCTACCTGAAAAAGTGATACCGAACAGACTAATGTGCCTATCAGGGGCGTGGCACAGGAGTCTGAGAAGAGTACCAGCCAATCACTGGCTTCCTCCTGTTTCAGTTTAGATTACTACCCTATTGTAATATTTTTAACCTCAACGTACGGCTTCCTTTCGTGGGCGTGACCTTTTTGGCATCACTATTTCTTTGAAGGAGAGTATGATTATGCCAATATTTGTAAAGAGGTTACATAGCTAAAAGAATATTTCATGTTCCAGCGTAGTTAATATCATGAAACTACTCATCATTGACTGGTGAGATCTCGTATTTGAAGTGAAGATCGATATGTAATTGAATTTATTGGGATCTAGTATTTCATAAGTTATGAACTTTTCTGCTGATACTTAATTCTGTTTTTATATTCAAAGTTGTTTTTTAGAAAAATTAGTTTATTATATTCAAAGTTGTTTTTTAGAAAAATTAGTTTATTATATTCAAAGTTGTTTTTATTATAATGAATATTTAAAATATCAAGGATATATTTTTAAAAAAGTTTTTGTTTGTTATAAAATATCGTCGTATTTTCCTTTGTGGCCATGTTCTTTTGAAAAAAAAAAATATTTTATGCAAACAATTTACATCGTGAGTTCCAATCAATCGTAAAATGCATTTCTCGGCCAGTATATTATCTAACTATTACCGAGGGAGAATTTATCACGCTCGGGCAACATGAAAGCGTATTAATAACGCCTGGAATTACCGAGCATACTAGTACGTACGGTTTTGATAAAAACATTTTTATACGGGACACCTATGGGAGGAGTATGGGGGAGGGGTGTACACCAAGCTTTCCGGCCTAGCGAACCGTTGAAAGAGATGAGCTGTAAATTATTAGTTGTGCTCACAGAGAGCGCTGATCAATATTTTGGCGGGCCCGGGAACAGTGTGTCTTTATTAGAAAAACAAGCGGGCTTGTTTGCGCTCCCGCTACGCTCCTAATGGACTTGCAATCCTGCTTCGGTTATCTTCGCTCTTTGTTTCTCTCTAGGTTCTCGCGTATACTTCTAAGCTACGGGAATCCATATTTCTTCAAGTATCGCAGAAATGGTTGGATTTTTGTTACTCTAAACATTTGATATAGAGCAAGAATAGTTAATTAGGTATAAAAACAAAGACTTAAAATACCTTATACTTACCTTAAAAGCTCCTTGGAGGGTGGTAACTTACCTTAGTGTAAGATTTTGAAGCTTAACACAAAGTAACCTGGATTACTTCCCGAGAAGAGTGACATGAATTTGAGTGAACTCATTCTAGGGTCCATGTCCAGCTACCATGGACATTTATAAAGGAGTAGTACTGCAAATCTTGCGGTAGGCATCCTCTTAGTGGAACCCGAACCTCACTGAACTGACTGGCATTTATCTATAGGTCCTAGGAGTACAGGTCGACACTGTACGGGCACCAGAGCATACCGGATGATGTTTCTGGAGGCAGTGCAGGAGTGAGGCCTCGGGAGGCATTCTGTTGGAGCTTGTAGTGAGGACTGAGGAACAACCCAAAGAGGTATATAAAAATACCAGAAGTATTTACCCTCACCGTCCAGTCTTGCATAGCCATCAGGCTAGTATTGCTCTCAATTCCTCCCAGCGTATGGGGACATTAGTTACAACTAATATAGTCTCGAATACGATGTCAACCCCTACTAGTTGTGGTATTGCACTACATAGCCTTCGGAAAGAAATAGTGACTGTAACACATTACAATTAATGATCAACGTGAAGGCGCAATCTGTCGGTTAAGGCGAAAATGTTTCTGTTAGACCATTGGGTAGAAATTAAATTCCATAAGGCTTGTTTGCTGCGTCAATGACATTTTATTTTATCAATGACATACTTCCGAAATAGTATATTTACGTAAGCAAATAAGTTAATTTGTGATAATATTGCAATGGTTTAGCTACTCAATGTCCTCAAGTGACTAGAAAAGGTTTCAACGAATCACTTTGGAGAGCTACTAAGTTAAGTCAGGAGGACGAAGAAACTGAAAGACCACGGAGCGGAAGAAAAGGGATAAAACAGGACAGAGGATGCTAAGGAGCCGCAGTAAAGAGAGCCCTAGCCAATTACACAGTTTATATGCACCATTTAGCCAATCTCTCGACTGTGGTCCATGTTGTATTCATGTCCTTCTCTCCGCTCTAACTGCCCCCTCTGCTTTATGGCTTCTGGTCTCTGTCTGTGTCCACTAGGGTCCTCTTTCGGGGAGGAGGGGACTTCTTGGTCGAGGGGAGCTGTTAGTTGTATTTTACACTACGAGGGAAATGTAACGTTATTATCTGATCCAACCGCATCAGGATTGCATTTTCGAATGAAATAACGAAATAAGCTCTACATGCTAGACCCTCACCTCTTTTCTTACGTACTCAAGAGAGCCTTGAAAGACGCCATACATTTCCAATTCTATTATCTATTCCATTGAGAAGGTCTTGTGGTTTAGTTGATAACTTTAAGTTTAATATTTGCGAAGAAAATGAAACTATAGATTGATATTTATTCGTTCCAGAGATTTCGCTCACCACAGGTGTCGCTCCTGGCATTGCCGTAGCAAACTGCAACCGAATTATTCTACTAACGACGAAATAAACTACTGCTTCATAAGTTAATATTAAACGATAATCATAATTTTAAATTGCATAAACAATACAATATGAAATTTCAAACCAACCGTGGTTTGGTATCAGATTTTGAATATATTAGCCAGAAAACTTAAAAATCGTTTGATCCTTTCACTTAAAAAAGATTGTTACATTCCTAATATTTTTATGTATTAGAGTACTGGCAAATTTAAAAAAAAAAAAGATTTGAGAAATAAAGCTTATATGTTAATGATCAACAACGAGATAGAAATCCAACAGTTTGGCCTGTAAAAAAACCCGCTGATAGAACCTGCGGACTTGGCTCTCCCATTCAATCGTATATCCTAATGTCCTCGGTGTAATTCAGAACCCAGTCATTACCTTACATGCCGTAGGACCTTACAAAAAAGTTCTTTGTTGCCATTGCCTATTAATATAATATATTACTTGATAACTGAGTTGCTTCTTGATTCTCTAAGTAAATATTTGTAATATAAAATATATATTTGTATCATACCACATAAAAAGAACCGTGTATTTTGTGTAAAGGGACCTTCGTAGACCAAACGACTGGTCTGAGGGAGGATGTAGGGTTTGGGAATAGGAGGAGATTGGAATCGCGGCTTATTACAACACAAACAGAAACTAATTTCGGGAAAGGGGGCCCTGATAAATTTTATGACTTCTGGTCCGCTTATCCTTACAAATAGTAATCCTTGCTCTCTTCTTATTGTCGACTATTATCCTTTGTTTTTTCCTCTATTACTTCTGCCATAGTAACGATTTCCAGTTTATGCTACAAATCTGATAGCTACTGACAGAAATTACCGTTGTTAATTCAATTAAAAAGAGGAAATTAACTATTGCAGGTGTCCTATAGTCAGCTGTAATTTTAATTCAATTCCGTTTTTGAATAAGTCATTGGAATAGAAGGAAGGTTATCATTATCGGAAGAGCTAGTGCGTGCAGAACCAACAGACCGTGATCTGTCGTCAATTGAATGCAAGTTTAATTGAAATTGTATGATTGATTATGTAGAAATCGATTATTTTATTGAATAACCCTTTTGACACTAATACGGAGATTTGGAAAAAATAATGTTTCCGACTGTTTCAACCGATATACTCTGGAAACTTAGATTTTTTAAAAAATATGTTGAATCTATTTTATTTTATAACCCAGGTATAATAGTATTATTTTTTCATGAAAATAATTTTTAAAATATTTAAATTGCCAAGTGAATAATATTTACAGATTTATTCCAACAAACAGTGATTATAGGTTTTATTTATTTTCCTAAAAAAAAATCTCTATTTTGTGTTCAAAATATCATAGAAGCAAACATTATTTTTCCAGGTTTGTGAGGTACTAAGTCAAATTAAATTTTCAATTTGAAAACTAGGGAGTTGAGATTTGGGATTTCACTAAACCATCTTGTATTGAATCCTTACAATCAAAAATTCTTCGAAATATCCTCAATGCTCCTTACTTTGTCACAAATAAATTCATTCATAAAGACCTTAACTTTCCATATGTAACCGACCCTAACCAGATACCAATTCTTCCATCATAAACTCCCTAACCACCCAAAACACACTAGTCTCTAACCCTTCTTCCTCTTCCATTCCTGACAATAACTAGCCTGAAAATAAGATGGCCTCGAGACCTTCAAATGTAGAAACATTAGTAGAGTACTACCAATGGGCAGTTTTTCTACATATCTATCACTCCATTTCGACCTTACATCAAATATACTAGATGTATTTTTATGTAAATACAGTTGTAAATATCATTAAATAAATAAAAAAATTGAAAACTTATTTAATTCTTTATTCAAAACATATGTAATGGTACAAAAATAACGTTGTACAATTTTGTTTTGTTTTTCTTACTTAAAAATGTAATTTGCGCAATTTGCTCTATATTAATCTGAGTAATTTCCTGGTATAATTATTTTTTAAATTAACTCGATGATGGAAAAAAAACTCTATTCGCGGCTTTGATGAGTATTTTGTTGAATAATAAAATAAATAAAAAATTTAATTAGAGTTACCGTACGGGATTTCAAAGGACAAATTAATCGCTTTTTACCGAAAGATTATTACCATATGTTACACATATACATTAAACTCTGATAAAGTATAAATATTCATGGGATATTTTTCCGATATACAACAAAATACCGTATAAAAATATCTGTGCTGGGGCTTAAGACCTTTTAAAATAATTAGATTTGTGTTAAGAGAATTACAGCGCGGCTTTTGCCACACTTTTTATCAACAGTGTAATAGGAATTTACAAGTTCTGAACTGAGTCCTGTTTGGATAAAAAAAAAAAATTTCAAAGAACCACAGGGTTACCTCCTTCCACTAACTTTTTTTATTATGGTTCTATTTAACGAGTCGACACTTGGATTTTCATGGCTTTATATCAGTCCCTCTCTAGAAAATATTTATTTTGCTTAATTAATCGCTTAGTGATATAGAAAATCGTATTTATTATTTATCTTACATATTTATTTCATCTTTGTATATGATATGATAAATATGATTTGTATAGAGATTTCAATTTGACTAAAACTATTCATTAATGATTATTTAATTATATTGAATAAGATTATTTTTAATAATCTTAAAAATAATATATTTAATAATTTATTATTAACTTATGTTCTCCAAATATTTTTAAATTAGTGTTAGAATCATTAAAGTATTAAATTATTAATTATAAACTTTTCTATTGATATGATTTAGAATTTATTTTTATTTATTGATAAATATTATAATCTGCCACAACCTTGGGCAATAAGTAATAGTGATTAATGATCACATACACACCGATATAAAAATCATATAAATGAATAAAATCTTTATATGTATATAAGCAGAAAAATAAATATAATCAAACTATGTAGCTGTAGAAATAAGGATAAAATAAAATAAGTAAAATTTTGAACTTATATAAAATATATATATACACAATAAAATAAAAACATTAGTTACATTTACTCTATTATAAACAATATTTGCATTCTCAACCTGAGTCCTCCCTATCCCTCACGAATGAGGAGCACAGTACAAGAGCCTAAGAGGAGAAAAAAAGACAGTTATTTCACCCCGATTTTTAACTTTAAACTATACTAGTAAAAATAGATGAGCCTATCAAGTATAGGTAGGGGAAATAAATGGAGACCAAAAACTATTCGACGTACATGTATTATTAGCACTCGAATTAAAGCTAGTGTAATGTACTATAAAGTAGTTTTTCTTCGTAGGAGTAGTAGTTTTATAATATTTAACAAAATATATTCACAAATATTTTTTTTGTTTCTCCTACCTATACTTGGCAGACTCTTCAATTTAGACGGGTAATTATACATAGTTTTCATTAAAGTAATTACAAATTGGGGTGAAATAACTATTTTTGTTCCTCCTGGCTCTTTTATTCCCCGCTTCACTGGTGATGGGCCAGTGGAGGCTCAGTGTGCTAAAGCACTAAAATAGACTTGATTCAAGTGTCCTTGTATAGGATAATACCTATTACAGAAAAACTGAGACGGCTTTTACATACGGATCTTCTTTGTTTACGTTATGTAAAAATTTATTCTTTGTAATAAATAATGATTATAACTTGAAAGAGTTTTGTTATATAACTTTTTTATATTATTATTATATTATATTATATTATTATATTAGTTTTTTATATTATAACTACCTGCCAGATGTACTCAATGCACTGCTATCTTGCCAAGACTATTTAAACCGTTTCAAAAGTGGTGTAAGTCAACACAATATTTATTAAAAACAATTAATTAATGACATTAGATTTACTTCAATTATCATAAATTATTTCTCGTGCACTAAGGAATGAATAGCGCATTAAGGTTTTCGAAAATGAAGTATTATGTAAAATATTTGGACTGAAAAAGGATGAGTTAACGGGAGAATTTAGAAGACTACACAACACTAAATTAAAGGAACTACACGCTGTAAATTTAATTCAAGTTATAGCATTGCGGCGTTTGCCTCAATATATCATGAATAGGATAAATGACAAACAAAAAGGAGGTTTTTATTGTTTTAATACCAACTTTTTAATTTTATATTGATTATTTTTGAAAAACAAATAATAAAAAAGATATGAAGCGTACCCAAGATAAGAACCCTTTGTCAGTTTTTATGATTCCTACATATGAAACTATGATAACTCATAAGACATAACTCCGAGAACCTGTCACATAAAATGCCAAAGTAGCATTACTTCTTATGAAGGCCCATATCCTGCGAAGAAGTTGAGGAAAGTTGCCCATCGGTGGGCACTATGCATGCAGAACATGTTAGAACAAAAAGTCATCTGCTGAACCATTTGTCCTCAAGTTGGAAGACCAGGCATATCCTTCACCATCCCATTCCTCCGAGGTCTTCTTCATATCCTCGTCCTGATGGTAGTTACAAGGAAGTATGAGATGTAAATATTTGTTATTCTGTCGAAGGATCTAATACTGCTTAAAGGAATGAATATATTTGTTATCCAGCTATTTATTCAAGCTTTTATCTTAACAGTTTCTTCCCCTATGTTGAAACTCTCATGGCAATTTTTAATGGTTAGAAAAATTAAAGTTTTTTTTATTATTAGATAACCTGTACGAAGTACTTGGTATGAATTGAGATTGTACTTGGGACATAGGTGGGGAATGTACAAAGTATAGACAATATATTCACTTTTTTAAAATAAGTACTTAGGCTAGTGGAGAATAATTATAATTATATAACATAATTATCTTTGTTTATAGATATAATTTATTGGATTCTATATATTATCAGAAATTAAGTTGGTTTTTATTTATATGCTTTCCTTTATGTATTTTTTTTAAAACTATATTCGTGTTTGGCTGAGACAAATCGTTCTTTTGATATACTTTTAAACTATGAGTTTATCTTAAGCTTATTGAATAATTTTATTTCAGATTTTGAATGTTAAAGGTTTAATAATATCATACGAAAATTTTATTACAGTTAGTACTTCTCACATAAACATTTAAGTTTATTTTGCTAATTGGACCACAATTCATGTTAATAAAATTATAATTGTTACTATTCTTCAGAATGAATTTTTTTAAAAGGATAAAATTAGTTTCCTTGAAATTTTACTTTATTAATGATTATAGATAGTTTGATAAATTAGGCACGGTAAATTAGTTTTCTATTCTTACAAAGTTAAGATTTTTTTCAGCCGTGAATAACTTTTGACATTTATAAAAACTCATTTTCAGCTCCGACTCATACAAATATTTTCTCCATGCCCATTAGAAATTAGTTCATTTAAGAAAAAAAATCGGAATGAGTAGGCATGTTTGGAAGAATTATTCAAAACATGTTTTTGCCTGAAGGGCTCAGACCAATTATCTTAATTCCCCTTCATTTAACCTCGTTTCCCTTCTTAATGTCATCCCTAACGACCTCTACACGCTTGGAAAATTTAAAAAAATATTTTAATGTTTTCTTCAGGTAAGGACTCGTTTAACAACGACATATTATGAAAATACCTTCACAAAGAATCTATATGGAAATGAGAACGATCTCAAATGACGTTGATTGACTTTTGCAAAACTCACTGTTTGCGTTCCCCAAACCCCGATTGTTGATAGCATACATCCTTGAGGCTCTACCCAGCAAGTTCCTTTGATAGCATTTGAATTAATAAATGTAAGTATAGAGATTCCAATAATTCAACTGGTATAAGCCACCACAACACCACCTTATGACCCTGCACATCACCTTAAAATGCCACAAGGCAATCGAAGGAATTACAAACTACCAGATATACATACATCTACCAATATTACTTATTTCGTCAGGGGGTACATAAAAAAAAATTATAATATCAGTAGGTCCAGAAAAGTTAGTAAGTTCTTGGAAAAAAATTAAATGATAACGAGGATATTAATTTTGTATTAAGAGAAAGGTGGAAAAATTGAACTTTCGTTTTCATTTTTTTTTAGTGTCAGATCTATTTATTGTTTATCCAAAATTATAATTAATGATGTGGCAAATAACATGATACATCAAGAGGTAGTTATTACATATAGATACAGTAGTATATAATAAAATATATTTATTATTATAATAAAAATTGTATTATATAGATAGTAAAAATCGTATTATTTTACCATATTCAAATTTGAATCGTTACTTGGCATAATATATTTTATTCTTCAACTATCTGATATTGCAAGCATTACTTTCTCTTATTTATTGTATCATATCATCCACTTTTTAATGTTAATGTTGTTTTTGAAATATTAAAAATATAATGTTACTTCATTTTTATTATGTTTAATATTTTTAGTTTTAATCAAGACTTCATCACCTGTTTTTTTTTATTAGTTACCCCTTCCATTTTATTTCATTTCTTATATATGAGGTATAGGTAGGCATATGAATTTATTTTCTATATTCCTATCGTACGTACCATTCACATTTAGTTAGTACCAGTCTCATATCTTTTATATATATTTTTTTTTACCTGACATATGTGGGACGGGGAAGTTATCTATTGGTAACCCTCCTATTCCAACTATAGTGAGGCGTCAGTTTTTCATTTTGTGGGACCGCCACTGAATGGAAAAAGGCAACCCGACCAGATTCGAACTAAAGTTCCCAGGTGGCAAAGACACCTCAACCACCTGAGCTACGGATGGATCTAGCTTTTATTTCATTGTCATTTATATAGATATATTTCGTTCTTTATAGTCCTGAAAAAAAAAATTGAATATTGGTCAAAACATCTACTTTCAATAAATGCTTCTTACTTTAATTTCCTTTTTTTCCCTGGACCTGTTATTGGCTAATATTATCATCTCGTTGATTATTATTTCTTTAAGCACGTTTCCTTTTTAGAATTTATATTTTAATGTTTAAGCAAGAATATTAATTCGATAGTTCTATTAAAAATTCAAAATGTTTCAATTTATAAATTTTTTAATCATACCTTAATTATTCTTTCTATAATTTTTTCTGGTTTATTTTTGCTATTAAAAATTAATTATAATTTTAAATTACATTTAAATCAGTGTCTTAAAAAAAAATGTTTTTCTTTTTAACTAAATTAATATATTCCGTTTCCATTCAATGACTTTCCACAGTAAAGCTAACTATAGCTTTACTAACTAAATAAATAAAAACCAAAAATGAAACAAGATTATTAAAAATTATACATGAAGTAACCCAGAAAAAACAAAATGGAGATTTATGATGCTTGAAAGGTAAAATGTAATTAAGGGGTATATCTTGAAGACGCCTCACAGTCACCTCTACTCTATTTAACATTCTTAGAGTAGTACTAATAATATAAGTCTCGAATCTAAATTTAAAAACTCGGACTGATAGACCTGTTGATAAAGTCGGTGGTAAAGTTCATCAATGGAGAGGGGAGAACGAGAGTATTTGGGTTCTATTGATAAGTAAAAGGGACCAAGAGATGGGAGGGGGGTAGAGTAAAAGTTAAGAAAGAATGATAAAAGAGGAAGATACGTGGCTAATAGAAGCCGCTACGTGATCTAATAAGATACGAGGAGAATGTAGTTATGTTCCTGAGCAAGACGTATGGCTCTCGAGGCAACCCTCAAAAAGGGGAGGTTCCAGCTGGGTTACGTGCCCCCCGCGCACAGTGCTACTGACGTTTTTGTACTTCCTTTATTTCCCCCTCCCTGAGAGTAATTATCCTCCGGATGGCTTTGATCCTGGCAATATCTCCAGAAGCCGGCAATAACTTACGTCCCCGTTGACATCCCCGAACTCGAGTGTTTCTGACGTATCCCTGACAAGTATTAGCGGATGGGTATTAACTAGTCCCATCATCCCTGTACCTCCAGAATCTCGTCGTTTTAATTAGTTACTCCTGCGGTGATGATGTCTGCCTCTCATCTGCCAAATCGGTTCCTTTGCTTGTCTCGCTTCAGAGCTCTTCCAGAAATAGGGTGAGCCTAAACAAGGCCAAAGCATAATCAGGTACAAACAAGAGGTGCTGTATAACACAAAGCAGTTATAAATTAATTATTTATATATCTCTTATATACACTTCAAATATATGTAGTAATTTCTTTTATGAAAGAGCAAAGTCCTGGTCATATCAAGATAAAAAAACTAATCTTTACACTTTACACCTTTGATAGAAATTTGCAAGCTCAATAGGGGAATTTATATGTTATTGATTAAAGAAAACCATGAATCTGAATATTATTCCCCCATCCCCATCTACCCATATCTAAGGGTCTCCCTTTGAAAAAAAGATCCATGAACAAACTTTTATGGATGTACCCTATTGAAATTCAGAAATCTTTTATAAAACTAAAAATTTTAGTGGATTCGAAGTAACATATACTGTTGTCTCCAAAATGGAAAATACTGTTGCTTGCGCAGGAAATTATAAACAGAACTAGTTTTTGTTTAACCTGTCAGGAAAATTTTAAATAGCGGATAAATTTACAATTGAGGAACAGGTATGATCACTGTCATTTTACTTTTGGCTACTTACTACGGGGTCTGGAACTGCCCAGATACGAAAAGAAAGACCATACCACTCGCTCATAAGTAAAATATTTTTTACAACAGTGCTACTATTAGAAACATTAACAGTTTTAATAGCTAATAAAAACTTTTATGGAATGTCTGGTAGATTATGAAGGACTAATGTTCAACTCCGTTAAAATTGTTGAGGCCATTTTAACATAGCCTTAACTATCCATATACGCCAATAATGTAGAGGTGCCAAAGAGTTGTTTTAGGGTCCTCCAAGCTTTGAATATTTATGATTAGATAATGGCGAATATATTTGTCTTTAAATCTAATTGCCAGTTCGTTTTAAAATTATCGGGAAGCCGTAGGTGGCCCTATCTTTTTGAGCCATGAACGTTTCAGCATTCTGGTATAAGAAGTGGTGCCAGTTTAAATCTGGCCTGGGCGGGTTGACTTTTATTTCATAGGAGACCTTCGGAAAAATCTGAACTTTTTCTTGCTAGAATAGGTTCGCC
This sequence comes from Halyomorpha halys, assembly GCF_000696795.3. Lineage (NCBI taxonomy): Eukaryota > Metazoa > Arthropoda > Insecta > Hemiptera > Pentatomidae > Halyomorpha > Halyomorpha halys. The sequence continues at coordinate 687,036 of NW_027116321.1, forward strand.
TTTAGGATTATTCATTAAAAGTCTTTTTGGCAAAGTTGAAGAACATAACAACGTTAAACCACAAATAAAAGAAATCAACAAATTATAATCTGTGCGTTTCATCGATCTTTATCCGAAGAGAACATTGCTGTTTAAATTAAATTTCAACAGTTATGGAGTTGTTTTTACGAACTATTTACAAAGGCTGAGGTTTATTAAATTAGTTCTCAAAAATATTTTTGGATATCTCCATGTTTTTTTTTGGTTTTTAAATTGTTTTGTTCTATCGAGACGAAAGCCATTTTTTATTTTTCTATAACACCCACGTGGAGCATATGACTGTGACAGACAGGAGATACCGGGATCAGGCTGAAGAGCCCTCTATACCACAAGCTAGAACTAGGCCTGTGGTTGATATCTATTGTTAACTGAGAGGCCTACCGATTAGGAGGACACTTAACACCTCCCTGTTAGTTCCTATATATAGACCAGCTTCCACCAAACTTAGCTTACTTATATACTTTAATATATGTCTATTTTTTGGAGTAGTCTAATGTAAAGAAGTAAAAAAAAAATAAAAGGACTATTAAAATAATTA
>NW_027116321.1:688187-694633 GCF_000696795.3 Halyomorpha halys
CAATAGTCGGAATCTACGAGCAGTTTCTTGTCTTTTTAGTCTTGTATGAGGATTCCATGTCAGTCGTTTGTCGAGATGTAGTCCTAAGTAACGGATCTCTCTAATATTTAAAATACAAAATCATATTGAGTTACGATGATACATTAGATTATTATATTTATTAACTACCATCTGTATTAAATGAAAATTTAACCTTAAAACTTAATTAAAAAATATTTCTTTAAAAGATACTATAAGATTTTATGACATTGTCGTAATCTCGGTGCATCGCCTATCATGCAGTCATTCTGACATTCTGTCTTAATATTTCTAGAGAACTCTTATTGCGGAAAGGTGGGCCAAAGCATTTCCCTGTTTTATTATTGTTCGACGAAACATCATTTTAAAAACTAATTTAATCTTTACTAAATTAATAAAATAAATAAATAATTGAATCACTAGGATTAAGCAAGTTGGGTTCAGTACTTGTTAAAGAAGTATCATTCCTGATTGACGCACTGTTGTGGAAGGAGGTGGTTTTTTTAACACCTAGGGAGGGTAGCCTCATCCTCTGATGAGGGTAAACACCCTCCACGGCAGGTTTAGTGGATTAAATAATTATCTACCACACCTGACCCCAAATCCTATTGATAGAAGTGAAAAAACAAAAAGATATATTTGAAATAAGTGTTGAAAAAAAAAAGATTATGAACTGTTGTCCTGTTGTTCATATTGCACATTATAAATTCGAAAATGGGTTGGTTGCAACACAATACCTGATTTTCTATATGTATGATATATTATCAAGGAGTTTGCTAACTAAAGAGACGAAGTTAAGAGAGTTTCGAGCTCAGTAATGTGCGGCTTCAGGACCGAGGCTGTTAGGGATTAACTAGAGGGTTGGGGAATCCCCTGGCTGCGGTTAACCAGTACACACCAGTCTCTTTCCAACAGCCTCACTCTCCTTTACCGTTTACCCCTTTACGAATATATTCTGGATTATATATATGATATCATTTTGGCATTGTTTATAAAAAAAAAAAAAATCAAGACAAAAGTAAAATAAAAATATCATAAATTCCATGATGACAAGGTGTGTTACAAAAATGTAAATCTGGCAAAAATTTAATGTTTGTTTATTCTTACTTTAAAATGGAAACACAATTTTTAAGTTCTGAGAACTTCCATAATTTAACATAAAATGAGACACTAATGAGTCGGAAATACAAAAATTAAAACATAAATTAAATACACTTTTTTATCGATAGCATTTTCGTTTTATGCGGTTCTGAAAACATATAATTGTTTCCTTGGCGATCGATGGAATAGGTTATATTAAAGTGTTCAGAACCTCAGCACTAATGTCTTACTAATTATGTTTTAATGCCCAAATCGTAGGTTTATGAGCATTACTAAGCCAAAATGATATGTAACACCCTCATTCTGACTTGGGACTAAGGGTTGCTTCTCCCGAAAAATATTTCAAAAGTAGCACTTCTTAAAAGTGCATTTTGAGGTAATTTTATAGTGAATTGAATTTTCACACCTTTCAAACTTGGTGGAAGGAGTATAGCGAAGTTGGTGGAAAAAGTGAAGCCTATAAGGCAGGCCTTAAGTAACATTTAGAGGCGTGGCAGATAAGAAAAAGAGTAAGAGCTAATCATTGGCTGTTGTTTAGATCACAATGGCTGCCAATCCTATTAACTTAAAGGGAAACCTTCCATCCGTGGGCGTGGCATTTTCCAGCTTCGCTTTTGCTTTGCTTTTGCTACCCTCTTCTCCCGACTTGTAAATAACACTAAAATTATTAAAATTGCTTAATAGTTATCTTTAATGATATTTTCGTGTTATAAAAAAGAGGTCATACTAAGTCAATGCTTTGTAAAAATGCACTTTTAATTAACATAGTTTTAAAAAGAAAAATTTTTGAAGGGACAACTCTCAACAGGGTGTTATGTGTTTAGAATATTGCTCAGTGCTAGAATATCTCATAATATTTATGTTTTTAACTGTTAATGCTAATATTGCATAGTTTTTTTACAGGTTACTCAACTTCTTGAGGCGTTAATATAATTGTGATTCTTAACAAACTTTTTTTTTTAATTACAAAAAAATTGTTAATATTGATCCGCGGTCCTGTTAGTGCGGGTAATTCAAGAAAAATTGGAGAAAGATAAAATTTGAAAAACATTATTTGTTTTTATATTTGATCAAGATATTTGAGAAAATCCTCTTATTTAAATTAGGAATTAATCCTTAATATAGTTTTAATAAATAAATCACGGCTGGAGATTAATCTACATAAATATTTGGATATGGATTTTAGAGGAAAGGCTGAGATAGAAGCCGATGGATCTGGTGAAAGTTGAGCCTAGCGTGTTGACTCTGCAAACAGCACTTGGTCTTCCCTACTCTCTACCACACACACACTCACTCCTGCCGCCATTATAGGCTGCCAATATTTAGTTAGTCTATGATACATTAGATTGGCCTTGGTATATGCTTTGGAACTCTATTATCAATATATAATATATAGGTCTATTCACTATGCCAAAAATATAACCAGTACTTTGGCACAGTATCATCATTACCATTTTTTATTTAAATTTTATTTTAAATTATCTGTTTAAATTTCTATTAAATATACCTGTTTCGAACACGTGATTAATGCATACAAGTACATCTGGTCAACTAAATAACATCCTAAATTTATGTAGGCAAACAAAAGGACCAAACACAAAAAAAATAAAAAAACTGACTTGACAGTAAACATCTTGAGTTTAATAGCTGCTTACGTTGTACCAGCCATTAAACTCAAGATGTCTCATGTCGCAGGCACCGATGTATTTTTTTCTCATTTTCTTTTCGTTTTCCTTATTATAGATCGGGTGTTGGTTACTGTTAGAAATCCGAAAAGTGCTAATTAATCGATTCGTTGGCTAGCGATCTTAAAATAGATATTATTTTCATTTTCTGCTCCTTAGAACATATATAAGGAGGCCTAATATGTCAGAAATACGAAAGCTCTAAACAAATTTACACATGATCTTGAAATCGACAGCATTTTCATTTACTGCGCCCCCGAAAACATTTAAAAGTTTCCATGGTCATCTCCGTTGCAGATTGTGATAGGCGGAAAGAATGGCTGTTGTTGAAGACCTCGGCTCAAATGCATTCCTCAATTTTTTTTCAAATCGTGGCTGTAGTTCTTGAAATTAACGAGTTTAAACAAACAGCCTTATATATTAATATAGAAACCAGGATAGAATTTATACTTATATATATGAAGCCTAACGACTCGGAAGGTTGATATTAAATAGAGGGAATAAAAGTATTTGGGAAGGGGTTTCTTCTTTTCATGGTGGATGAATTGGCTTTGAGCGGGCAGAGGTACAATGGTTGAACTGGTGCCAACTTGTTACTGCCTTTAGCTGAACCCACTCTCACATCTAATCTTTTATTGATAATTCGTCACCTTTAGTTGCTTTATTCTATTTCATATCAAAAATATAATTAATTCCTCTATTTATAAATAATTTAGTGTTGGTATAAATGTGAATTTGATTTAGTTGGACATCTTATTATTTATATGATGTATTTCTCACTTTCCAGAAATATAAGACTAAAAAGTAAAATAAATAAATATGAAAAGAAAATAACTGTTAGATAAAAAAAATTAAACATTAATCATTAAAAAGCATAGAAAAATTAATTTTTGGAGCTTATATTTCACCTAAATAATTATAGAAATTATTTCATGGTATAGTTGGTAAAATTAAAATATTTTAATTATTTGGAAATTAAGATTAGGAGTATGCATTTTTTGGTCATATGATTAAAGGAAAAATCACGTAAAATGTTTTACGGTTTTCGTTCCTTTGCGTGCAAACGGTGCGGAAAATCGAACTAACCCCCCAAAAAATTCGTTTTCTCGAAAGAATCCTTCATTAAAATTTATTTAAGACGATATGGACAGTATGGATAATGGAAATCTCAAATCATAACTATAGGTTCTTAATAGGTATCGATACCTGTAACGATTTTGTCCAAAAAGAACTTTTCGATTTTGTAGCCAAAAAAAAAAAATATTTTGTAGTCTTCGGCGATTTACGCCGTAAAGTGTCGGATATCAGTGCCATATCAGAATTTGTCTTAAAATTGCATTTTCTATTAGAATTCGTAAAAATTTCAGAATGGAAATTAAAGATTGTAGTGCGTTTGAGAAGAATTGGATAAAGATTAGAAAACTAATAATACCTCAAAAGATATACCACATCCCATTATTTTGTACCAACAAAAATCAAAATTGAATAATTTAAAATTTTAGAGGGTAGTGGAATGAACATGTACATTAGAACATCTTATTTATTCATTTGACAGTAATGAGAATAGTTAATGTAAGATTATTTATGTATTAGTTGGTCGTTTTGTTACCCCAACTCTCGTTTTGCGAAGACCCCCTTCGTCAAACAGTTGGAAATGGAGGATCTGAAAACTTTTCCAATTACCTCACAATTAAAGAAAACACCGGTGGCTCATCAGGTTAGCAAAGTTGGCTGTCAGCTGTTTACAATTTTGACTCTCTGTTAAATCTCATTAATTAATTAGCGGTGTTTTTAATTAGCGAGTCCTTTTGGGAAGAGTAGAGGGGGGGGGAGAAGAAAGATCCTTCTGCCTGTTCAGAAATTCCGAGTTATTCACAAAAAGGATTGTTATTTGTTTGGGGCCCGCTTCAGAATTGAGAGAAGGGTATTCAGTGATGATTTTATTGACTATCAAAATAGAAGTGTATCAATCGTTCGCCCTTTTCAAAGACTTGAAGGTGATAATTATTTCTATGGAAAAAAATATTAACAATACAGCGAGTTTTTATTTTCTTTTTTTTTAACCTATAAAATCTTACATATACATTACATTAAAAGGCATTGCCAGAGAAAAATCAAGGTTTTTACCAAAAACCAAAAAATCATCAGAAATACATTTGTTCAAAATACTGATTGTCCGATTTTTATCAAATTCACTCTTATTACTCATCTAAGAACTGCCATGTATAGTGTCATTTGTGAGAAACAGCCATCATCAAGTCAGTGAGTTGTTTCTATTGTCTTTTATATGTTAATAACTTAAAAATAAAACTGGTTTCTATTTTTGCTAATACTAGTTCCATCAGATTTAGATAATGTCTGTATTTTTTTTTACATTGAATTAAACAACTTTTTAAATGGGCTGCCCGTAGCTCAGTGGCTAAGACAAAGTCTTTCCAATTTGATGTCTATTGGCGGTGCCAGTTCGAATCCGGCATGGGACGTTGACTTTTTTCATTGAGTGGCGGTCCCACAAAATGAAGAACTTTGTTGACTCCCAACCATTGGAGAATTGGGAGTCTTGGCAAAAAAAAAAAAAAACACTTTACTTTTACTACTTAGAGCCCTAATTTTTCGGAACCCAGATTTATTGCGTACACACAATTTTAGAAGAAACACCATTAACTATGTTAACCATCGTTTATGAAATAAAATATTAATTCTGTGAATGAGTGCTATCATCTATTCTATTATATATTAAGATAAAAATAAAACAAATTTCCATGAAACCTTGCACATTATTTACAAATTCACACGGATCCATAGTGAAATCTTTAGTAATACTGGTCCGATTTAGACAATTTTAGTTTTGTACTATCAAATATATTTTTTATAAAATATTTAGAATCCTTATTTTTCGATCTCATTCTTATTGCACATCTATAACATAAGAGTAAGAACCATTACCAATAATTTCAATTTCATATCGTTTTTGAGATACAGTGGTTAATAAATTAGTAAATGATAAAGATCATTTTAAGAAATGTTCTTCGCCAACCTATGAAAGGTCTGGGTACAGTACTTGTAAGCACTGTATCTAAATCAATTTGTTGTGCAAGGAGATGATTATGCTGAGTCACCAGGATTTTCCCCCAATTAGAAGTATCCACTTCTTAGTGGTTGGGGGTGCTCCATCCCGGTATCTGGACCCCAGGGTCGTTCCACGGCTGATATAAAAAAATAAATGACATCTTCCACTTTCACCTTGGACCAAGTCTCGGGCAATATAATTTTTTTCTAAAAAAAAGTCATAACTAATAAAAGTACATCATTGAATTGCAAAACACACGCATGTACGAAAAATTTAAAATTTGAACGTTTAAAATGTTTGTAATATTTTTAAATAAATGCTATAATTATTTGAATTGAACAAAAATAATCGATGAGAATTCGAACAGATGTTTACTACCTATATATATATATATATAGTAGTTTTCATCTATTTCGTTTCATATATTACGGCAGATTCATGCCATCATCGATGACACCGCCTTCAGCGGACCCGGCAACTTATCTTATAATGCCACTCTGGCAAACCAAGATCAATATTTTCCTGCATATATACATCCATTTCTTATTTGTATATATTTAATTTGTTTATGT
>NW_027116321.1:694829-701061 GCF_000696795.3 Halyomorpha halys
TGAGACACTAATGAGTCGGAAATACAAAAATTAATTCTATATTTATATGAAAATAAACTTTTTATAATCCCTACTTTAAAAAATCCTTTATTAATAAGAATGGTTGCCTGAGATATTAAAAGTTTTGTTTGCTAATTAAGCCAAAAATAAGACCGATTCACTAAATAATGAATTCATAACATGATTTCTGAACGTCAAGACTCAAAGAGTCTTGGTTGGGTTTTGCCTTCAAGTCTATATTAATTTAGTACCTCAAAGCATTCCAGATTCCCGAAGCATCTGATATACAGCCATATCCTTTGTTGAGCAGTATGAAGTTCTTGAGATTAGTGATGGCCGATAGTCGATAGTTCCAGAACATCGAGACTGTACCATGGATCATATATAGAATTGTTTATCATTATTTTAGTCTCTTACAAGAAGGAATTACAGTAAAATATAATATAAATATGATCATTGGGTACCAGAATATTTTTTATGCTTTCTCACTCAATGTAACAACAACGATTAATGTATTGTAATTTAAATTTAATGTTTTTATAGACTAAAAAGACAAGAAACTGCTCGTAGATTCCGACTATTGCAACATTTACTAGACAAACGGTCTAAATTGCCAATTCATTACAAAAGACTGATCTACATGACTATTATAAGGGCTATCTGGACATATGGGGTTGAGCTTTGGGGCTCCACTAAATCATCAAATTCCTCCAGAATCCAATCCTTAAAGTCCAAAATCCTTCGTAAAATCCTTAATGTCTGTAAAATCTTACTTTGTCACAAATCATGTCATCCATCAGGACCTCAATGTTCCTTATGTTGCCGATTTGGCCAGAACCAGATACCGTTCCTTCTATAATAAACTTCTCAACCTCCCAAATCCACTGGTTTCTAACCTGGCTTCTCCTTCATTGCCTAATAATCCTCCTTGGCGTCTGAAAAGAAGATGGCCTCGAGATCTTCTCCTCTAGAAATGTTATTGGAGTTCTATCAGTGGGTAGATTCTCCACATGTTTGTATCATGTCACTATGTCATCTACATCAAATTTACTTGTATATATGTGTATACAGTTGTAAATAACAATAAATAAATTATTAAAAAAAAATATTTTTATAACATATTACTTCGCAACAAAGAATATACACCAATATTAATAATATTGAATAACACCCCAAATGAAATTATTGAATCGTCCATGAAATGCTAAAAAGGCTTGTTTTGTTTTTTATTGTTTCTGTTTAACAAACTATTATATACTTAACGATTATACTTTGTAATATTCAGTGATTTAAATCTTTGCCCCACGATTTTTTTTTTTTTTTATCATAAAAAACCTCACCTTTTTCGGTTAAGGAATTCAATTTTATAAAAAGATAATTCCCATGTTATATCCTTACCACTTTTAATTATAATTATTTTATATCTAACTGTTTATATAAGAACGATGAATCGTCTTCTCCATCATTGTCTCTAATTGGTGAATATTTATGTATACATGATATTATTCGTGTCCGTTCCATAAAAACATCCAGTGAAAATTCACGACTTCCTGTGTGGACCACCTAAGAAATTACTAAAATCTTGGCTTTATCTTCCAGATAAGGTTAAACTTTTACAATAAAGATATAGAAGTAATTGTTTATTGCATAGAAAAAGTAAAATATGAAATGGTTTATCCCCCCCTTTTGCCTCATGTCACAATGTTTTTTTTCGATTAGTGGTGATTATACATTTCTATTTTCGAAGATTGTAGAATTTCTAGGCACTAATTTATGGGGTTGGGTATGTGAACCACAATTAATTCGGAACGGACCGCTAAGTTTATGGCTGAATTAAAATCTTCAATGGCACAATTCGATCCACCGGAACTAATAAACCATATTTCAGGAAGGATTATGTAAATACCCGGAGTCGTAAAAGTCCATTTCCCCTCCCTCTAACCGGAAATAAATGGCCGGCGCAAAAAGGGGGAGATAGAGCCGTAAAATTTTTCAATATGTGGAATAAATACAATTTAGCTCGGTGAATAAAGTCCAATTTAAAATTCATAGCTCCTCATTTATTTCGGGCCTGAGTGAGAAGAATGCGGCGTCGGGAGCGCATGGCGTGCAGGTAGTGTCTGCCTCTAGGGATCTCTATGTCATTGGAGGAGATGGCCACATCTCCCGGGTCACACTTTTACGTTTACGACCCATCTCTCTTCATCAAAGCGTGAGGCAACGGGGCGAAGACCGAGGAAATATCGCAAGAAAACCCATCGTGACATTACTGTAGTAAATTGATAAGAGGAGTTTTATAACTCTCAACAATTTGAACAAATTTATCATTTTATAAAAATTTATAGTAAAAGTTAAAATTTATTAATACTAATTTAAAATATTTGGTATGTAACTATCTAACTGGCGATGGGCCGCCATAAATATTAGCTCATACAAATTTATTATTATGATAACTAACAGTGAAAATATAAATAAATAAAAAACAAGAAAAAATCATTTTTTTTTTTTTTACCATTTGTTAACACTAGTGGAAATTTTTAAATTATAATCAATGTTAGTAACATTTATTATTAACTTAAAATTGTTAATTTATCAGTTATTTATTAATTAATGGATCCATAGTTAATTAATCGATTTGTTTAATAATACATATCCTGAGTTATCAGTTAATGCAACGTCTAACAACTAAGCAAGTTTTTACTACATTCTTAACAACATATTTAACACATAAACGATTTTCTTAATTGAATTGGATGTTCCTTTAGTCGGCGCTTTCAAACCAACAATCTCTTCACCATTATATATTACTATGTGTACATATATATCTACCAATTCTCTTCACATTTTTTAAAAATAAATCTGAGAATAATATTTCTATTCAGCTAAAATGTACCCAATAGATTTTTGAAAGTGGTCTATTATTTCGGTTCATGGGACTGTCCTCCATAACAGGGAATCCCTATTTGGAGGAAAGGGGAATATAGATGGCGCTAAATTCGGGGGCTCAGCTGGAAATTCGATTTGTGCAGCTAAAACGTGACCTACCGTAACGAAGGGAATTGGAAACTGAGAGCAGGAAAGGCAGCAGTCAGAAGTCAGTGCATTTATCATCTTACCATATCGATAGCTTAGTATTTTCTCTATACAATCGATTACCACTTTAAAGAACAGGAAAAAAAATGAAATATAGTAGTTCAGAGTTTTCATTATAGTAATTAATGTAGTAGTTTTTATTAATAAATAAGAATTTTATATTGGAGAAAATATTTAAGACAGAATAATTGTTATATTGTTTTTATAAGATATACTAATAATTAGACACAATAAAGTGGGCTATCAGGACTAAAATTAGTGAAAAAAAATTGAAATAATGTTTATTAATAATAATATTGATAAAAAAAAGAGTACCTTTTTTAAAAACCTATTTTAAATTTTAAAAACCTGTATAATAGTAATGAAAAAAAGTATTAATAACATAACAAAAATAAAAATTATATATAAGTGACACTAGTATAGGTAATAGCAAATTATTTATTATAATCTTTGTATGTTGTTGAAAAAATCTCCTCTCCATTCATTGCCTATGGGTTTCTTACCTGCCACTAGAACCTTCCCTGTATAGGTGATCTCACACAATACCTCTGTTTATTAACAATTGTTATTTCTATATACTAAAATAATTTATTATTATTTTATATTTATGGATATTTAATAATTAGCATTACTTTTGTATACATATTATTTGTAACTATTTAGATTTTATTTTATTGCATTTCGCGTATTTGAAATAAAACCTACTCCGTGATTACGGAGGTTTTGTGATTGTTTAGATATCTGTCAACTAGAACAGGTAGTTGGTCCTCATTTTATCTTTAATTATTTTTTACTATTAACAGTTTTATTTTTATTTATTCTTTCTCGAACTTTCTTCAATCTCAACTTACTTCTTTATTTTCCATCTTTTAGTGTGTTAATTTTTATTTTATCTGCATTTCTATTTTTATGTATTATTACGTCTCCTGTTTATTGTTAACATAATAGTTTCGTAATTGTTTTTTTTTTATTGTTATCATTGTCTATTTTATGTTAAAACTATTTTTATTTCTTCCTTTTTGTTCATTTGTGTTTAATTTTCTTTTCATTTATATTTACATAATTTAAACCCTACCTTAAAATTAAGGTAGGTACCTTTAAGGTAAATACTTTTTAGCCCAGGTGAAGCTCTTCATGGTGAGACCAAACGTAGGCAAATAAATAGTTGTAAACTATTGATAATTTGAAATAATACGATCAATCATTTGTATATGTATAATATTTAGGTTTTAGTTTTACGCATAATGATGGCTCGGATCGCCGGCATTGTCTCATAAAATTATTATAAAAATTACTGCGTTCTAATTATTTTCTTCAATGTGATCATTACGTTCGATGAAATGCATCAGGAAACGTTTTAAATACTTATCAACCTATCAACGAAGAAAAATTCAGTTTTTTTCTCTAACTCTCAATTAATTGAAGGTACAAAAATTATACATGTAATTACACAGATAGAAAAAATGTACAATTTTAAATGCGTAAGCCTTTAAACATGAAGGGAAGCATTCTTTCTGTGCCTGCCTACGCTCCCTGTAATTCCGCCGAAAACAGACCTGAGGTAATCATGAACTTTCGAAGAGGGAATTACTAACAGACTAAATTAAAAGCTACTGTTTAATTACTAACTTTTAATGGTCTAAATTACTTGAGTAGCCGAACATTTTAAACGGGATTTAAACATCTGTTATCCCCATGCTTTTAACCCTTTTTCCTCCCCTTAGTCTCCATAATTAATAACGGGCCCTAAAAAAAAATTAATACCGATTTTTTTCATTTTTTTTTCTCTTAGAAAAATCTATAGTGAGCTAATAACATTAACCCGCTTATCGGAATAATCCTAGTCGTTATTTTTTTGTCCTTTCCTCCCCCCCCTCATCCAGAGAAGGCTCTCGGAGAGGTAATAAAAAGGATATAGGACGACTATAATCCAAATTGGATCTCTTTTTGTCATAGCGGTAAGATAATGGTGCCCCGGATCCTGCCTGAATTAAAAGATTTTATCCTGAATATGGTGTCCTGGCGAAGAAGTGCCCACTCCTTTATCTCCTCCGAAGTAAACAACCTTTTACGGCTTATCCTTTAACCTTCTTTTTCGTATTTACCCGTGTCTTGAATATTTACTAGCTACCCTGTTTTGTGCTCTCTTTTAAAGCTTTATTTTCTAATATGTTATGAACTTAATTGTGATAATCATATTTGATATCAGCATTTATTTTTACAAAATAAATTATAATTAATACTGACGGCGTAAGTAATCTGTTCGAATATTACTTTATTTTTCAACAAAAATCCATGACTATAAGAGTATAAAAAATTAATTTTCTTTCACATTGTTCAATATGTTTATTCAAATTGTTTTTTGGGTTTTTTCAGTTTTTGGCACTACTTAAATATCTTATATTATACATACCTTCTTACCTATATAATATTATATTTCATCTTTCTCTGTTATTAATCTACTACTCTCCAATTTCATGCTTATCAATCAACTGTTATTATTAAATTAACCAATCAACCTTCTATTATTCAATTCAATATTTTGTATGATTTCCAAATTTGTTAGTATAGTATTTCTTTTCAACGTTATGTTTCTTTGAATGATGGTTGTTATCTCTCTTTGTTCTATAGCCCTGATGAAGACTTGAAACCCGATCGAAATGTCGGCATGAATACATTTTTTTTTATGTTCTTTTTACTGACCTCACTCCCGACCATCCCACACCTTGGGTTTATATTGCAATATGAAAATTATCGAAATAATTATAAATATATCTGAGAAAAATAAAATTACGCAAAAATAAGTGGGTTCAATTTACATTACATATATATAGTATATTAATAAAATTATATGATTTCCTAATGCTTTAATGTCTCATAGAGTAATTGTGGGCTTAAATTAATGATATGGGCAGAATAGCCTGCATAAAGTTTTTTTTTAAAATTGATGTAGTTCTAAAATTGTAAAGTATGATAATTTATTTATAATATTTTTATTTCTTTAAAGTTGTTAAAAATCATATATATAATAAAAGCTATTTGTGATGGATTGTCCTTGAGGATGGCCGAATTGGCCGAAATGTCGGTCTTATAAATAAATATAAATTGTTTTGAGGCTGAAATTGGAAAAAAATGTATT
>NW_027116321.1:701111-717292 GCF_000696795.3 Halyomorpha halys
ATTAAAATTGCTCAATATCAACAAACAACTTACTCTTTATGTGTTATAAATAATCCGAGGACATTTTTTTTATCATAAGCAACTGGTCAATATAACCGATACACCGATCAGTCGTTGCCACGGTGATGTGACGTCATCTCGCAGCCAATCAACCCCTTCCAGCCATAAATAACTGGGCCCCTGAATAAACATCTCATTATTGGTGGCTGGCTGGGTTCATACTCTACCACCTTTTGCCCAGCCATAATCAAATTTCAAACTCTTCTACACTTTCAACTTAGTAAAGATTCCGGCCTAGATTGAGTATTATTTGAATCATCAAATGTTAAAAGAATTATTCGACCCAACTTTTGTGATTTCTTTCTATAAAAAAAAAAATGTCCAAATTTTTTTCTATGAAGGATATATGTAAAATAAAAAAATGTAATATTTCAACTTAAGAGGGGAGGCAATGCAGGTGAGATCACCGATTCCAATGAAATTCTTTTGGTGACACAAGTTCGAAAAATATTAGATCCGTGTCCAAGGGTTCTTGCCAATGGGCCCTAGGAACCGAGAAAAAAATATTTTAAATATAGTTGACCGTATACTTTTAAATATAAGAAGATGGTCAAGGTTGCGATAAAAAAAAAAAAAAAATAATAATTTTTAACTATGTCTGTTTAACCTATCGCTTTGAACAGCCATGATGAAGCCCTGCAAAGTGGGGCGAAACGTCGGACATTTAATGGTTAAAACTATTTGTTATTTTTTGACCGTAACCCTGACCATCTTATTATATTTAAAAAATATCTAACATTACTTTAGAGATTATATTATTATATGCCACCTTTGTTCTACGTGTATTTAATGGTTAATATACATCAATTGATTTGTTTTTTTAATGTAGAATAAGAACAAAAGATTGTTGATTGTAGTGGGTGATGTTAAGTGTATACAAAATTACAAAAATCGAAACTCACTTCCTGTAAAATAAATTCATAACTGCTCACAATGTTGTCCAAATCCAATGTTTTAACAAAAAAAATTAAAAAAATATTTTATCTAGCCTGTTCAAGGTTTTTTTCAGGAGTCTATTAGCGAATTAGAATTGTTTTTTAAAAATCAATATAAGAACGATTTCTTAGTATTTGTGATTTTATGTGCATTTTAATTAAAAAATAACAACATATTTTGTTATTCAACATCCGAAAACGAATCTAATGGTATATTATTACCCCCACATACCAAATTAATGTCTCAGTATTGAACTGATTTAGCCCAACTAGCAAATTGTTATAAAATTTATTATAATATTTTAATAATAATATAATATATTCTCGCTATAGTTTTGAATTTTTTTTTTTAATAATTAATTCATCTTCTTACACCATTACCCTATACATTTTTTATAACTACCACATTATATTAACAATTTGAATTTAAGTTATATATTTCTTTAATTAATTATCAAGTAGACTTTCGTTATAAAACTCTCCTAGGTTTCTACGGGATCGAGTGCTATAACCGGGAAAAATTTTTTAGGAAAAACAATTAGGAGACATGTTTTTTTTTCTAGTACGAACTTAATGAAGCGTGAGCCTGTGAAACCTTGTATCTATGGGAACATTTTCGTTAGAACTAAATTTCATAGAGAAACCACCTTCTGGGACCGGAACCGAGAAATATTTTTAAACGGGAGAATTATATTGAAATTTTACACTATTAAATAATTAGTAATATATTTTATTTAAAAAAAAAAAGGCGAAACACTGTATTTTTAGAAGTACCATGTTGAAAATATCTTTTACAATTATTATGTATCTATGTATGCATATATTAATACATCTTATATACTTGCCTTATTGAAATTTGTACTATGTTTTATACAATACTTTGAGTTGTTTGCCGGAAAAAGTGAACAAGATCCAGGTCGTTTGTAGAAGGCCCCTTTGATTCTGATGTACTTGCTTTTTGCAGTTTTCCTTGATTTGGGTTACAGAGGTATAGAAATAGAAGCTTTTAGTCCGGCGATCTTTGTGGATTTCTATGTTTATTTAACCATAACAGTACAGTCTGTGATTTATTTATTCCTATCGTCTATAGAAAAAATAAAATAAAACTATTATCAAATGTAAGTGGAGGTTCTTTTGGTATCAACCAAATGGCCAACAAAGACACATCAACTTACTTTAAATACATATTTTTTATTCAATAACTAAGGTTCAAGTCTGTTCTCTGATAGTTATCTTATTTTTTTTTCATTTAATCGAAAAGTTATATCATATGTTATTTTAAAATTCATTTTTAATGTGAAAATTGTTTGTAAAAATGTAACGAAATATTTTCGACCCATTGGGAATACCTCACTGCATAGCTTTATTTACAGTATATATCACAAATACCATTTCAGCGGCCGCGGATTTCAAGGTTTTTTTTAGACATTGCAATACACTTACTTAAAAAATGTATTAAATAAACATATTTATATGTTGAATACATTTGGAATTCATAGTCTTAAGCATACCATTGATTACAGAACACCAAAACTGAAACGAAATCTTCAAATATTTATTTAATATTAAATTAAATTTATTTAAATAAATATAGTTATTAATATTGCAATTATTTTATATTTATATATATTATATTATATTATTTTATACTAAAGCTCATTTTTGTTTAGAAACATAAATAAAGAATATATCATTGTGAATCAATGCCTAATAGTTTACTTGTATTGTAAGCAAAAATTAGTTATGGTATATAATAAAAATCTTTAAAATCCATTATCTCAAAAGTTAGAATCTCAATAATTATTTATGATTATAGTGCAACTATTTACCTTATTGCTCATGTTTTTTATGAAAACTTGTCTAAAATGTCCTGTTGTTTTGGAGTTTTCCCTTATATTGGGAAGATTGAGGAAAAACGCCGAAACGTCGGGATGTTTTAATGAAATTCATCAGAAATAAGGAACATTTAATTCACCGTAATTATAAATATTATATATATTAATCTTCAAGTAATTTGTTAAAAAATGAATTGGTTTTTGAAATAAGCCTAGTATTGCCTTACTAACAAAATTATTTCTGAATATTGTCAATTAACCTTTTTTGTTTTTCTTTTTTTCAGGGACCGAGTTTATAGACTTAATTTAAGCAATATTAGCCACTCCAACTGTGAGGTAAGTCTCTAGAATTTATTTCTAACAAATACTTTTCCTTTTTTTAAATTTTATTCTACATTGTGATAACGCCATCAACAGCTTATTAGTGACGATAGACATGTTGTATGCCTTAAATAAAAGAAGCAAACTACAGTTTATGACTATGGGTATTCTCACTACATTTGAAATAAATGAATGTTATATAATTTCCCCCGTGATTTAAGCAACTATAAAATTAAAGAAGTTTTCCATTAAGTCAATTTTTATTTGGCTCTTTTATTTGTCTGCATACATTTTGGATTTTTTTTTTCACTTGACAGTGAAAGTAACGTACAACTTACTTTTAAACACATAATTTGATAAACTCCTATGTCATATGGAACCTTTATTGAACAACACTAGCTTTTTTTTTTTTTTTTTTTCATAACCTCCTTTATTATTATATTCGTATAATATATACTTACATATTACAGTGAAATGATATACATATTACAGTGAAATGATATATGTATACCAGCAAAATATTGCCTTGTGGTGAGTTAGTGCCGTTAGTGAACGACACTAGCCCTCGCATCCCTGAAATATATGATTACTCATAGAAAACAAACATGTGAGGACAAAACAAACATTTAAGAAATTTTTATTGTAAAGATATTACATAGGCAAACATTACCGGGTATTGCCTTTATTATACAAATGATCAAAAATGGTTTAGCTGCAATAGAAGAATGAGAAATCTTAGAAATAAAACACAAAGACAAAATAATGTCTTTTTTTTTTAATTATCACTTTATAGACTCTTATCATCTAATACACTTAATTTTTATTCCACTAATTCGCCATTGCTAAACCCTATCCTATATTAATAGCAGATCTCGGTGGATACCCCGTTCGTCGGGAAACCTTCCTTCTTCCTTCCCTGTTCATTGAAAGGAGGCAGCAGTTAGAGCTAACAGGTCCCGGGGGAGCGCTATCGCGGATTTACTACCCCAGGATTAGGCCGCGAGGGAATGCGTTTAAGTAATTAGGTTGCCATACAGTCGAGGACTTTAAGGGCACTTAAAGGACTTAATCCTGAACGGGAGGAAGGCCTCAAAGTCCCCAGAACGAAGTTGGAGCTAAGTATATTAAGATATTATGCAGGAGCGGCTAGCCAGTATATTAGTGTTTCAGAGCGACTCTAATAAGAGGGGCATTAGGGGGCATTAAATTACCATCAGCCTAGAAGCGTCGCTAGTGTCCGCGATTTATTTTGTCTAAAGGGCTGTACACTCAACCAGATAGGAGTCATTGTGAATAACATACAGTAGATAAATGACAATAAATAATAATTATGTTAATATAGTATAAAAAGAAAGTATCGGCTAATCCGATCTTGTTAAGGCAAAGAAAAATAATTTTCATTAATTTTGGAGTTTCAAAGATACTTTAAATAAAAATTTTAAATTATGTTTGTCTCAACTTGTCTCAACTTATGTAGTGTTTCATATTATATAAAAATACATGGAATAGACTGTAAATGACACCTTTCCCATATCTCTACCTATATTAGGGAAGCTTCTTCCAACTATAACAAATCTGCAATTCAAAAACATTTCATTTTGTTTTTTTATGCACTAGAATTAGACGTATTCCGTATATTGCGCCATAGACTGGAATTATTTTGTGACAGCCCTCCTGTTTTAGACTGTAGATTGTCTACAGAATACATCCAATTAAAAATAAATTCAAAACATTTTTTTTTTAAATTGTTTTTATATATTTCTATTATATATAAAATATCTTATACACATACTTTTCTATTACGTGTTATTCCGTCTCATATTCATTTTAAGTCTAATAAACTTTATTTCTCTTTTTTATACATACATTCTGTTGTACATCTTAGTTTTATTTCTCTTGTTTATTTTTATCTGATTCTTCTGATATATTTACATTATTTTTAACTCCACCTTATTTTATATGATCGTCATATTATTCCCCATAATTGTCAATATAGTTTTAGTATTTTTTTACCCTGCAAAGTGGGGCGAAACATCGCCAAATTAATAGTTGATAACTATTTTTTTCCAGCTAAGCAAGTATATATCTTTGTAATTGTCTTAATTTGTTTTAAAATATTTCTATGTTTAATATCCTCTCAATATTGTTAAAATTTTGAATAATTATTCAGTATTTCATTCTTGAATGTGTGAATCAGCACAACTCGCAAAATGAATATTGAAGAAAAAATGCTTCATAATAATGACATTAGAGAAAGATGACTATATAATATTAGGAATTCCAGAGTCCTGGAGCTCTTAAACGGATTGGGCTGGAAGAGTCCCTAATCCTCAGTTAACAGGAAGAGCTGGAGGCGCCTCTTTGATTTACTGAATGTCCTCCATCTTCAACCACCTTCTAAAATCCTACTAAATCATTCTTTTACTTGTCTTCAGTCTTCCTCTTATGGTTTTACCCTTTTTCTTTTTCTGTTAGTAATAACTAAGAGACCTGGAAAAATGTGGCATTTGTACATAATTATTATTTCATGCCCTCCTTGCCGTAATTAACAGTCCTTAATCTAGCAACGGATAAAATGATGAACACAAATGTCTAAAACATGTTTAATTAGAAAAAAAGAAAACATATTTAGTTGAATTACGTAATTAGTTATTTAAAGATATGACAATTCGAAATTTTTGAGGTTCAGGTTTACCGCGGTGAAGCCTAAAAACATGGTTAAATAAGTATACAGTACGTATAACGTAAATTAAACAACATAAAAATCAGTGAATACTAAAATGACTTTATTCTAACATATTTACAAAAATAAAGTTGGAAATATTCAAATGGTTGTATAATATAAGCTTTTTATAATATTTTAATGTGAGGAAAAATATAATATAAAATATTTTGTTATATTATTATGTGTATTTATTTTCACTTATGCATTTGTTTAAAATAATGACCGATTTTATTTTATGATTAGGTATGGTTAAGTTTTCTCCCATAATTTACTAATCTATTAATAGTAATAGGCGGAAGGAGTGGGAGAGAATTGGAAGTTTTCCAAGACGAGAATGTCGTTTTAATGATACCCCCTTCTTTCTCCCTCCAATTCCCTATATCCTCCTTTGATCCACTTCAACCCTTCAGTCTCGTTCCTTCAGATTTTACAAGGAGAAAAGTGCTCCCGAAGAAGGTCCCGAAGAAAAGTTTGCCAAATTCCCCTTCCCAAAGGTGCAATGAACGAGAAATTAGGCATTCCACTTGTGGTAGAGTTGCTGGTTTTTTTTTTGTTTTCTTTTGTGTTTTGTTTTAAACTTTCTTCTTCGATAAATAAATAATTTTTAGAAGGGGTCCCCTCGTTGGCTGAATTTTTAATGAAAGGGAGATGAACTTCAATAAAGATTTGATTTAAATGATGAAACATTAGAAAGAGTGCATACATTTTTTTTATGAGGGGTAATTTTTTTCTTAAAAGAATAATAAACAAATTACTCGGTGAACCCGAGGGTTCAATGCCAATAACAGCAACTGTCGCCGTCCAAAAACCTCCATCCATTGTATTCAAACCTATTATATCAATTCCCTAATCACTTTCGGACCAAACACAATCCTTCCAACAAGTTTCGGTCAAATTCTAGAATCCTTAATCCTCGTGTGAAGCGCTGTCTGTTAGTTTTAAAAAAAAATTAATAATGGCGTATCATTTATGACTTTGGCTATATAAGTGTTCAGAGCATTGCCGTCATGGCCCTGTCCTGTTTTGTTTCTCAATTTTTTGCGATTAGAGCTGTGTTTCGCAGGGTTTGGTGTCTCACCAATTTTATTTCTCCCACTTCTAAGCTGTTTAGAACACCTATTCGGTCAATTAAGAAATTTCGGAAAGTGTGAATATTGATGAATATAATCAAACAAGTTTTTATCCTTATTACTAAAGTGAATATTCAAACCAATTTAAGGGTAAATTGATCCTAGTTCAATTAGTAAAATTCTTGTTCGCTATGTAGTTATTATTTCTGTAGCAACTTTTGAAAAATCTAAAAAAAAAAAATATTTAAGTGAAACTTTTCACGCACGATTGACCAAATCAGGTATTAGAAAATGGCATCTAAACCTGAAATAATAAAATCGTCAACAAATGCTAAAACGGAAGAAGTTTCACATCTCTCGTGAATCTTTCATGATTTCTGTTTAACCGAATTACTGATTGATTGACTGTATAATCATCTGATTCCTAAGATATTTAGTAACTCCTCGTCCCTTTCGGAATGCAATTTTCTCATCTGACAAGACAACGAAGAAAAAGTTGGGCCTAATGACGAATAATACGGTAGGGAGGGAGTGATGTATAACCGGAAATAGGAAGAGAGGAAGCGTTCGGGGGCCGAAGGACAATTAATAACAACAGAGGGCGTTATTATGAAATAGGAGGCCGGGAGTCCTGAGATCGACTCCCGTCATTTGTCACGGACCTCTCACCGTAGATCGGACTGCGATCCTTCAACCAGCTTCTTTTCACGTCTCGTTAGCTCTCCCTCCTCCCCCTTCCCTTCTATATCAGTACGACACATAAGTTAAAGTCTACTCTCTTTTATATAAAAACTTCGTGAGATAAATGGTGGAAAGGAATCTATCTATGGTCTCTTCGGTGAGTATCTTTGAGGTCTGGGTGCAGAAGTTAGCTTTTTGGGAATCTTTCTTTTCCATTGATTTAGTTTATTGCTAAGTGAATTGGTGATGTATTTATGATCATAGAAATCATAAGTGGCTTAAATTCAGTTTCTGATATATTTATAACACAAGTAATACAGAACGTTTTATCGGTCTATCGCGACAATTTCTCTTTACAAAACTAATGCCCGTCATCAGTTAGCCTTTTCTTTCAGATAGCCTTAAGGGTTGTAAAGTTTAAATGTTTATGCATAATATTATTAAACATTTTTTTTTCATAAATACAATTTTCACAAACAAACGCTTGATAATTTCGTTATTTAACTGATTATGAACTTCATCAAATTTAATATTTTCCTTTCAGTTATACATCATAACTTCATTTTTAAGTAAAACGGATTTTAAAAAAATAAAAATTGTGCTTTAAGTTTAGTGTTTCTAACTTCGCGATTCGGCCAACTGTCTTCACGGCTTCCAAAGTAGACTGTGTTGTTATGTGTGGGTTTCTTCCGGATACTTTTTATTTCTTCGTTCAAATCCTAATTAACAATGGGGTTTTAATTAATTACGCCTAACAACTGGTAGTTAATAGATAGCCCACACCAGAGTGTGGCTAAGTGTCAGCCTAATCGTGCCGTACACGGAACAAGATTGATACTACCAGCGACAGGCGATACGTCTCACTAATGATGTGTCATCTGTAATTATTATAATTAGCTTTCAATAATAAACAGCCTTCGATGTAAATGGTCTTAGTTAGTTTGTTCTCTTCTGATTTATGTGACACCGCCTCGGAAGGGCTCCGATATTTTATATTTATTTTCTGCTTCTTTTTATTATTTCCTCTTCTTGGACGGTCGTTAGGCGATATTTCATCGCTATTGACACCTCGCGTCGGCCGTGATTAAACGTTTTATGATATCGATAATTGCGGCCTGATATCGATAGTGGGTACACAATACAGCCCTATCGATTAGTACTTTTTATCCTGACACAGCGCTTCCCATCGGTAGGTCGTTCGTCCTTCATGTCTCGTTCTTATTGACACCTCAAGGGAATCGCTTTTTTCGGTCAGGAGTGACATAAAAATATATTATTATTCTGCTTTTTATTCATCTATTCATGAATCAATTTTGCTTTGTTGGTATCAATTTTCAGATCCTTAAACGCCCGTAGGGGATGGGAGTAGAAAATTAAATACCCATAATGATGCGTTAATATTCTTTTTTCCCTTAAGACTAAATCGAATGCTTTTGTAATAATTTTTTGTACACATTTTTACTTAATTAGGTGTACTATGGGTTGTTAATCAAACAATTTTGAAATAACTGAAGCAGTTTTTAAGAGAATTTTTTTTGTTGAGGAAACGCCTTATAGTCAGGAAAAAGTTTAAGCTATTTTATATAGGTATGATTCTGTTCAATACTTTATCTCAGTTGTTTATTTATTTTTTATTATTTAACTCAGTTATCCGCCTATGGTTATTTATGATGTGTATATATAATTTTATTTTTACCCATTTTAGTTAATACTTAACTATTTTACTGAATTTATTATTATTATTATTAATTTACTGTATATTTTTATTTAATAAGTACATATGGTATGATTGAGTACATGTCACTAATACCTATTGCACTTCAGTGTGGCAGAATTCATTATTTCAATTGAAGAATTTCGGGAAAAAAATAATGAAGCAAAGATGTACTATAAATATTTCAAATCGTTGAAAAACAAAAAAATATCTTCAGGAATCTCAAAGCTACTAACTCAAAAAAATAATCTCTCTTCTGCGAGTAAAAAAATGATCTAAACCGGACTAATATTAACAGAGAAACACCGTATTCCACTTTAGATCCATCATTATTTTTATAACATTCCAAGCCGTTTACCATGGAAACTCTTTATTTTGTTATCTATAGAAATATATAAATTTTGGAGAGTTCATTCGAAAAGTGGATTAAATTTAATTTTTGGACAATATCATTTTTATGTATATCCGTATATTTCTTGTGTATATGTTTTGTACTTGGTAGTTTGTTGATTGAAAGTGGACTGTTAGAAATAAAAAAAAGTTTGCTTGGGCTAATTTCAGAAACTACTTATCCGCTATAAAAAAAAAAAGTTTTTACATAAGATTTTGAAATTCAGTTGATACTTTAACTAACATAACATAAATCAATATACTATTTGAAAATGGAGGAAGTTTTCTTTTGCTCACATATTTGAAAATACGACGAACTTCCTAATAAATTTGGAAAGAAAATCATATTCTTTCAGACCTTTTATTTCCCACTAGATGTCAATCTAGACGAGGAAAATAAAGCTGACGATTGGAAAAAATAGAAAAAGTAGTATCAGCAATCGGAAAATGGGATAATGAATCCGATATAAATGATTAAAAAAAAAAAAATGAGACATCTCCAGAGAAGTCTCTAATTCCTGTACAACTAAGAAGATTTTCCATTTCCTAATGAATGACTTTTTGCCGCCCATTTTCTCATTCCCAGGTCATTATTCATCCGGATGTTCTCCTTCGTCGGCTTGGAGGGGGGAGGAGTTAGGGGAGGGTCTTAAATGCCAAGAAGTAGGAGGTTGATAGTCGCATTAATTAAAGCTGATGTCTTTTTCAATTATTAAAATACCATCCGCATCTCATATCTTATGACTTATCTTTTATCAAGATAGTTCACATATTTTTTAATATATAATTTAAATCTGTTTAACGATGGAATTATCGTTATTTATTTGGTGTCAGGTACGATTTTCTCGTCACTAACGAAGCAATATTACCTTTTCCTTTTGTTATTGGTGGCATATCCTTACTCTACTTCAAAACAAAAATGAAACCAAGGATGACACTCCTACGAAAGGGAAATTTACGTTGTTGTTACTAGAAATGTCCGCCATTGTAACCTAAACTGAAACAGAAGGCACCCAGTGATTGGTTCGTACTCTTCTACCACGCCCCCGAAGGTCGCACAAGATCCGCCTTTTTCCCTTCATTTTTTCTTCCAGTTTACCTCCTCCATTATATTCGGTGAGTACTATGCTAGAGATGAAAATAGCCTTACGTAGGAAAAACTAAAACCGTGAGCAGCAGATCACTATCACTAGCATCATATTTTTTCTTGATTTTTTAAAAAACAAAATACAAATCATTCACTTTAGTAATGCTTAAAACCCACAATAATAATTAGATATCCCCCAGAAGTACTTCTCTATGCCAAATGAATTTTCAATATTCTATTTTACTTATAATTTGAAGGGGCTGTGGATATCTACAATCTTAAAACCTATGAGAAAAAAAAATGAGTTTCCCATAAATCATTTTTTTTTTAACATCGACTCAATTCACACACCAATTTTCAGTCCTATAAATCTTAAAAAGGTTCTTTGGACTGGACGAAATCTTAACTAAAATTCTCTTCCACTTTTAAAGTAACGTTCTGAAAATAAACATTCCTACGAATTGAATTTTAGCTTATTTTATTGAAATAGGATAGCTGGAGATGCCTAAGTACATTAGAAAGTTTTTACCGGATATGAAAAGGTTAATAATACACTGTAAATATTTTGTTATCGTTCCATCATTTGCTTGTTTACTTTCAATATTATTATGGTTTGATTCACAGTTTAAAAAAAACAATAAATATTCCAGGGGAAAACAAAACTTGTGACTATCACAGAGGTATAAATGGTTTTTAAAAAAAAGATGGATGATGAACCTTTCAGATTTAAATAAATTTAAGACCACTTGGCCAATTATATCTCTTTGATGCATAATTCTGATGTTTAGCATTATCTTCTAATTACTCTGGTAGTTGTTATCAAGTAATGAGGACTAAAAGAATTGATGATGTAAAGTGAAGGAAACACTGTAATTTATTGGAAGCTTCAAACTAATCTTATTTTCTTCCAAAAAATATATATATTATGCCTTTTGGTATATGTATAAATATAAATATTTAACTAAGAAAATCGTTCGCAAGTACAATACAAAGATTATTCTACATCATAAACAAATGACAGGTATTCCTGATGATTGGAGATTAATGAATGTAATGAATGAACTTGTAGCAACACAGATGGTTCCTTGACAGATATCAGACCATTAGTGTTGGATAGTGTGTACCTAATCCATCATTTGCTGTCTCCCTAATACGGTTATATATGCTCGTTTCGTAAATATATGGCCAACGGCATCTGTTATGTACTTTAATGTAAAGTTATGTACCTGTAGTGTTCCTGGGATTATTATGAATTAATGCCGACTCCTCTAATTGGGACATGGCGCTGTGGTATTCTGTCAAAAAACAACTGAAATTCCAATTAGTCGGCGCTTCTGAAAAAAATACTTTAAAATCATAGTCATGTCTGAACCTAAAATATAATTAATGATATTTTTATTTAGGTTGTAAATTTAAATCTTTCTTGTTACTTTCATATTGGGTCATTGCTAACGTGGACAGATTCCTGTAATATTATAAAATATAATATGGAGTTATTAAATAGAAAAATAAAATCATTTAAATACATATCCATGCGTACATGAAAAAAGTCTGGCGAAATCCGTTCAAAACAATACTCTGGATTCCTGCCAAAGTGTTGCTTCCCCATGTAATTATTTTCAAGTGTCGTATGTCATCTGATCTACTTGTTGCTTGATATGTATCACTTGTTGTTCTAAGATACATGATGTTATTTCTTCTAGTAAAGGTAAAGTACCGAAGGAGGAATAATGAATGATACATTTTATAATAATTTTATTGATTCTAATTAGAATTCTGCAGACCGATAAGTAATATAAATATTAAAATTTTATCTGTTTCATTTATTTTCCTAAAGCTATGTTTAGATAGTATGCACTCATGAAATACATGAAATGTGATGCAGTATTTTTTTAAAAATTTATTTAAGGAAATTTACAACTATATAAAACATACAATAAATAAATGAATGTTTTAGAACACATCATAATCCTGGAAATGAACCCACCAATAGTGGTACTTCAGCAGTAAAACTATATAAGTTCTATGTATGACAAATATATATATTAAAATATAGAATAAATTTGTTTATATTTTTTTCATATTTCATGTATAAATATTTTTCACATAGTATAATCACATTGTATCACATCGCACTCCAACTATTATTACCCCTATGCATTTTATCTTTGCAAGGTTCTAGCTTTCAGAATTATTTATATTTGGTATTTTAACAATCCTTGATGTTAAAAAGGTAAATGATAATCCCGTTTACTTAAATTTCAGTGATTGTAGTTTTATGGGAGACTGGCAATATTTCACCATTTTCTTGCACTGTGTCGACTACCGGAAGACAGTACAGTTTCTCTGAGAAAATCTCGGAAAAAGGTCTGAATGGGAAATTCGACTTCTCTATCTTTTCAGATCCTTTCAATTTTTCCGGACGAAGCGCGGTAATCCAGAAAGGCTTTCCACGTCACACATCTTCGGCATCCCCTTTAGCATGTCATCCCCGCGGGGGGTGAGAGCATGAGGGGGAGGTGTTCCCTTTCTAAGGAAGATGGGATAGCCCTCGTAGAGCTCAAATCCCTGTTTTATAAGGGCGGTAGATTTTTCACTTGACAGAAAAAAAAAAACTAAAAAGAAGGCTGGGACTGTGAAATAATAGTGAATTCAGTGTAGAAGACAGAGGTGGAGATCAGGTTAGGCTGACATATTGTCGCTGTGAGACATCACCACCCCACAATTACTTTCGTTTCTCCCGCAAAGAGGGCCCCCCTTTTGCTGCAATTTTCTCCCCTGAGGGTAATTTTTTACCTCATTTTGTATTTTCCAGTCTAATTTGTACTTATTTGAACGCAATTTTCTCTAGCTTACCGAATGATAAATTGTAAGCTTTGATTTCGGATTCAAAATTGCGACAGAAATTCTGCAATGCATGGTTCTAGCAAATCTGAAGTATTTGCATACTATTACAAATTTGGTAACATCATATAAATACGAATATTTTTTAAAATTTACATATTTTAATATTATTTAGACATAAATATATATTTTTTTAAAACATATTTCATAAAACCACTAGTTTTATTCAGAAACTAAGAATATATAATTCTAATGTGTTTAGTAAACATGATTAATCATCAAATTTAAATATTTTTAATTTGAAAATACTTAATGTCCTCCATGCACTAATTTAATTAAAAACAATTAGTGCGGAGGACCATCTTAAGGACTGTAATATAATATAATCTTCTCCTTTTCCGTCAATTCTCTTTTCCTCTCTCACCTCTTTCTAAACCCAATGTTTATCTATTTAACCTTTAATTTAGTATGCTTTCTTATTTTTCAACTCATTGCTAAATTTAATGAAAATTTAATCATGGTTCCGTTTATGTAACTAAAATGGATTGAGGGAAGGGCTATACAGAGTACTCAATGCCACGAAAAAAGGTACGCAAACGGGTTTTATTACATATATATGCTACAAAAATGTTTTTACCAGTTTAGAATGTTTTAAAATTTTTGAAAAAAATATATTTCGGATTTATTATTGCATACCAACATATGATATCGGTCAGGATTAAATTAGTTACTCTTAAGTTTCCATTTAGGATTTTTTTTTTATGGATAATCCGAAATCTTTTCGGCCTATACTTCCGCCATAACGGGTTTTTTTTTTAAAGATAATTTTGGTATTTGTCATTAGTTTGATGAACTGCTGTTTTATTTACTTTAAGTTATTTACTTAAGAAAACGATTGAGCTGTTAAAGACACGATAAGTATCTTGTAATAGGAATGAAAAATACACAAGGATAATTTTAGAATTTCAATATTTATTTTTTACATAAGTTTAAAAAGTAATTTTAATTTATCTTTTAGTTTAAGAATACGAAAAAGTCTCATTACACACGTGTGGGATACGGAAATACGGAACTGATCCAAAAGTACAGTTTTGTCGTTACTGATTTTTGTATGTATATTTATATACATTATTTTTATTTTATAATCTTTTTTTTTTTTGTGTGGATCTTAAGGATCAGTCAATAATACAACTACTTCGATACGACGTTTCACAACTTTATTGTGTGGATAGTCATACCCTACAGTAAAAAAAAAAAAAACAGTTTTTTTCAAAAAAGATTTTCTTGTTCCTATAATTATTAAACAACTACAATGTACAATATAGAATATGATTTAAGATTACTAACTATTACAATTAAAAAATTATCTGATAAAAAAATTGCTTACAATCGTCAGTTTACAAAAAAAAAATAATTTAATCAAAAGTAGGCTAATTTTTTTTAAGCTACTGTTTCGGAGTTGTTTATAATCGGATGAACAATTTGCTTTTGACAACATGGTGTTATACCAGATCTCCAACGGATGCCAAATGCTGCAACATTTGGTGAACAGCTTGAGTTCGCGTGCCTGAAGTTCCTTAAGTTAATATGGAGAGAAGTGGTTTTACAATAGGTTATAATTATTTTAGTTGGTTCTGTCTACTTATCTCATTTTCAAAACATCTAAAGCAATTTATCGAACAAAGTGAATATTGCCAGATTTTTTATTTTTCTGCCAATAGTTTAATGATGGGAAATCTATATAGTAATATTTTTTTTTAATTTCTATTTAGATAATCTTATAAGAAATTTTAAAAGATTAAAAAATATAGTACAATTCACAGCTTTGATAAATTTCATTAAACCTATTAATTAAAAAAAAATATTGTTTGTTCTTACTATTTTATTTTATTTTTTTATTTAATAATAGATCAGCCTGGTGGGCCTTAGATGGTTAACATAACAGTTACATTTTTGTTTTAACAATTAATCATGGGGAGTGCATGAGACTGCAAAAGACACCCCCAATATTTACGATGTTATAGAAAAAAATTAAGATACAATAAATAGATAAAAATAATAATTCTTAAGAAGAGAGAAAAAGAAAAACTTCAAAAAAAAAAAAAATTAACTATAGAATAATGGAAAAACAAAGTTATTTTAAGAAAATGACCAAGATAAAATAAATAAATAAATTAAATTGCAGTAATGTCAATAATAGAATCGATAAATATAGCCTTTGTTCTTGCTGTCCATACTTTATAAAACCGACCCTGTTAAAAAATGCCTGATTTCACTAAAAAAAAAAAAATTGAAAGCCATATATTTAAGTGTGTAAGTGTTCACCTTTCTGTATAATATATAGAAAGAAAGCTACACCAATGTTTTATGGTCTGATCTCACATTACCGTCTAATATTGAATTTGTTTAGCGGGTCACTGAAAAGGATCGATCTAGGAGGGTGAATTCCGGAGAGCGAATTTGTTGATCGGATGAATTGAAAAATTGTGAAAGGGTGAAATTGGAGGAGCAGAAATGAG
>NW_027116321.1:717692-737404 GCF_000696795.3 Halyomorpha halys
CACATTAAAATAAAATGATCAAAAAAGAAATATAGTATTAACCATTTATATATATATATATTTTTTAAATGAAAGTTTATATTTTACTACTTAATATTTTTTTTCCCCGTAATACTCTGAATATATTGCTTATTTATTTAATACAACGAATATATTTATACAGTGCAAAAATTAAAATGAATAATTGTTAGAAATAACTACAGAAGCTGGAACCACTAACAGGGCTGGAGAGTTTTAATAATTAGACCCGATAAATTAGACGCTAAAGACACGGTCGCATTATTCCAAGCGCCCCCTCAATAAATTCTTATCCCTTCTCCTTGTCCCTACTCTTTCTTACCTCTCCTCCTCTTTTATTAATCGTTCCAATTTATTCCCTCTCCCCAGGTCTCCTCCCAGATCAAGGGTGAAACCGATTATTCTACTCCTCAGGGTCTTGGGTTTTTCGGGATATTTAGAACTGACTTCTTCCATTTCTTTTCATCGAGTATTTTTTTTTTCTTGCCATAACTTTGTTTTTGAAGATAGTATTTTCAGTCATATTATTACAGATTAAAATTATAAACGGAATTATTATCAGAGATGTGTTGGAATATTTAAGGGAAGAGGAGCGGAATTGCCATTATTACAACTAAAATTACTTATTAACTACAGAATAAGGTTGCCAGTAAGTGTTATTAATAAAATGTAAAAAAGAGTAAGTGAATAATTAACAAATGTTATTTTCCTTATTTAATGGTTAATTAGACTATATTATTTAGATATTGACAAAATAGCCTGTAAATTTGATGATGATTAAGATGATGATTAATACAGCCTAACAGTGAAATTAAAATTAAGGTATTCTAATTTATAATTAAAAATGTTTTTAGAATTTTTGGTAGTAAGATGTAAGTAAAGCTGTTAATCATTGGATTGTCCTTGATAATGGGCAGGTTGGCCGAAACGTTGGATATTGAAAATTAATTAATAAATAATATTTAATATATAATAATATTTTATTACAAATACAGCCTGTCTCAAACAATAAATCAAACTAAATATTTCAAATAAAAGATGATCTAAGCTTACATTTATCCTATAATAATAAAAATATAGTCTTGTATTTGCTGAGTGTACAGAATACTTAATGTTCTCCTTAAAGGCCTTGGAAATCGATTTATTAGCTGTCCTCACTTTCTCTTCTTTATGTTCTAATAAATTTATTTTAATTAAATATTATTTTTTTAGGAACCTCATTTCCACTTTTGACACCAAATGAATCTTGAAAGGAATATGGTCCGGGTGCGGTAAAAAAAAACTCAAATAGTAGAAATATACTATTTTAATGAGCCAACGTTTCGCCCCACGTTGCAGGGCTTCTTCAGGGCTATTTTGACGGCAGTGGAATTATTAGATGAATGATTGGAGAAGTTTGTCGGGGGTGCGGTCAGCAAAGAACAACATAAATAAACAAAACCATATTTATTTATTTTATGCCGACGTTTCGACCTGAATTTCAGGTCTTCATCAGGGGTTATGGCGTAGAAGGTAGGCCTGCAACTGCGGCAGTTGCAGACCTACCTTAGATGAATGGCTCATTGTTAATTGTTAGAAGAGGTTTTAGTGGACGTTGAAGTCTCTTTATTTACGCTGCTGGTGTTTATACTGATGAATCAAAAATTAAAATGGACTAAAATGTTGGAACATAATATAATTCAATGATGTTCTATATTGCTCTGTCTCCCATGTATAGAGGCACTAACTAAATCAATAAAAATAATAAACCAAAGAATAAATGGTATTGTTCAGTGAATTGCTAGATATATTTAGTTTCGATTAGGAACCGATAAGAAGATACATCTCCTTACAAGTCTTGTAGCTACCATAAGCCGGTCTCCAAATAAATCAGTCGCTTCTCCCTACAGACTCTTAGGATCTAGAGATCAGTTGGATCTATGTCCCAATCCGGGCCAGATCCGCTCCCATTAACTTTTTATCGACTGTAAAACGAGATGTCTGGAACAGTAGCAGATCCAGGAGCCATGATCTTCCGATCTGGAGCGCTTCCGGCCCGCTGCCCAGCAAACCAATATCCAAGAGGAAGCCGCAAAGAATACAGATCAGTCTAACGGCGGGGCTAAACCGTCCTATTTAGTGGTTTGCCCTGGAATCCATCTCCAAGAACATCTCCATAACATAAACTCTTGCGAGGATGGTGAAAGTTCTTAGTTCAGAAAACGATCAGTATAGATTGTACGATATAGGACATTTTGAAAATTTCTAAATAATTACTAATTCATAAATCAGCTTCTTATTATTAATACAATTTATTCATTAACAATTTTTGTTTTGTTCACATATATCGATAACATTCCAAAATTTGAAATTCCATTGATTCTAAATCTTATACAATAAAGGAAACAATGATTCCTAAAACAAACTTAATTGGAAATCAAAAGATACTTGAACTCCCATGACTTGGCAAACACCTAGAAAAGGTAATAGTTCTCACCTAAAGGCAGTGCCAGCCTGGCCCAATAAATAGATTG
Organism: Halyomorpha halys; assembly: GCF_000696795.3. Lineage (NCBI taxonomy): Eukaryota > Metazoa > Arthropoda > Insecta > Hemiptera > Pentatomidae > Halyomorpha > Halyomorpha halys. The sequence continues at coordinate 720,224 of NW_027116321.1, forward strand.
ACAAATATTTGCTTCCATTGTTTGCCTCTACAATTGACTATCATTGGCAATGATTTATCGTTCTCACTTTGTGGTCAAGGTTGTCAGGTTGTCATTGAGTGCATGATAGGCACTCCATAATGCTCATAATGTACTAGTAATCTATTACACATATTTATTTTGAATGCCGAATTCATAATTTATTATATAAAATATATTGGGGGACAACAAAAGCGCCATAAATGCTTGAATTCGATCTACTATTTTTATTCTTCAATTCATTATATTTAGACAATTTTTCATTATAATTATGTATTTATTTTACATAATAGATTGTATTTAAACAGAAAAAACCACACTGTTTTTCATTGTTGAAACCCCCATGACACTCATTCAAATATTTGTATTTACTACAAAAAAAATCAAGATTTTCTCACGTTTTTAACATTTGTTTTTAGTAATTTATGTTAATTTGTTTATATGCATTATGTTTTTATGACATATAAATAATATGCTGATTGCTTGAAATAAATATTACCCTTTGTAGTTGTATACAATGGTATCATTTTATCTTATAAATTTATATTAAGTCAGAAAATGAGTACTTATTTTGACACAGTTATCTCAGAATCGTTCCCTAGTAGAAAAGCAATCTGCCCGAACCTCTTTTGTTAGGACGGTATGCACGAACACCAACATAGTAAAAACTCCCTCCTCCCGGAGGACCGATAAAATTCAAAGCCCCACGGAAGTTATTCAGTGGGAAAGAAGGGGGAAGAAAACAATACACCGTAAAAGAGGACTGGGGAAGAGGAGGCTATGAAGACGAGATAACTACGGTGCAGGAACTGGAGGGTTCCAACTTGTTCCAACTTCTATCCGGAGGGACGTGGTCCATGTCCGGGGAGCCCGTTCCGATCAGCGGATTAATGGGGGTATGGCACAAGGAAACTTAGGCCGAGTAGTGAAATGTATGTTCGATAACATTTCATTTTATATTTGAAGGATTATTTTATTTTAAAACAATAATTTTTTTTAATTTCATAAAAGATCTTAAATTATATAAACAATTTTTAAAAACTATATTTATTTTATCGTTTTTCTAAACATTGTAATTAAACATCTTCGGACATTTTCGTCACCATTTTATCATTGTAACTATGGTATGAATAGTTTGCCAGTTTTTCAAAAACTTTTTTTTTTTTAAATCCTACCTTATTAAACATCTAAAGTCATTGGAAAGAGAACATTTAAATATTTTAGCACCATAAGCACTTTACTGTCACCGATTATGGTGACTTTTATCATTATATATTTATTGCTACATTCATGCGAAGCATTGTAGCACTGAAGCCTTCAACAATAAACAGCATATCGAGAAAAATAGAATTCTTCAAATCGCACTGGTAGCTATTGAAATTAATACTTCCAAGCTTACAATCTCTTCAGCTTAATATGACAGTAACGATTAAATATTACAAATTAGTATTTATATTACAAATTAGTATTTATGTTATTATAAATTAGTATTTATGATATTAAAAATTAGTATTTATAAAGTATTCATTACATTACAAATTAGTATTTATGATATGACAAATTTGTATTTATGATATCACAAATTTGTATTTATTAAATTACAAATTAGTATTTATAAACATTACAAATGACTAGAATTCAATTCAGTTAGATAATACTAAAAAATTAATTTTAAGTTTGATTTAACTACATTCATAGTAACTAATAATTGAAATAAAAAATTTTTAATATTAAATTTAATCAGTAAAATTGAAAAGATTAAATAATTGAATAATCAAAGAAACTGAATAATTAAACAGACTATGCCATCCATAAACTCGACGGTTGAAGGATCTGTTTTTAATAATTCTTGAAATATAATTGTTCCAATTTTCTAAATAAAGCATTATTCTGCCCATCTGCTCATCTAATTACGAAATGATTCCATATAATCATTTATTAAAGGATTTTAATTGCTTCGGATATAAATTTTAAGTGTTTCACAGTACAGAATTTCCTTAGGAGACTGGCGTTTTTGAATTATGACCCGAGAACTGAATGTTAATTACTTATTCATTTGAACTTTTTGAACGTGCAATATGGCGTTCTGATTTTTAATACCATTTTTCTTTTTCGAAAACAATTTACGTAATGTTACCAATAATAATTGTGATAACAGGACAAGCAGCTTTACCTCTCGGATACGAGAACTATTAAACTGTAAGTAAAAATTTATAAGACAAATTGAATAATTTTTTTTCGCCGTAAAATAGTACGTTGAAGTTCAAAATCCCTTTCGATGAAGTTTCAGCCATTTTGCTGTTAATCCTCCTATCCTTGCTTATCAAGTTATCAAAAATCAATTCTTCAGAATTCCAAACTCTATTTTTCAATTCCTGACATTTTCAGATTATTATAACTAGCCAAAACAGCCAAATACATCAATTCCCTTGTCGAATTGAAACTCATCAGACGGGACCAGATGCTTCCAACGGCCGTTCATCTCATATTGTCCAGGTGTGCCGAAAATGGGATCCTTTGATGTGTTCCTCAGCCGGTGTGATAGATGTTTTTCTAAACATTTGGTTTAGGGACCTAATCTAACCATAGCTTAGCTTTAATCTGTAGGATAGACGATTTAATTATTTTCTTTAACTAATTCAAAACTTTTTATTAAAAAGAAAAAAACAACTGAGGCTGTCTTGAAGGACATTACATAATAATATATACTATATATTATTTTATTATTATATCACATAATTGTAATATTATATCTGACTGACCATATCTCAGGTGAGATATTGGTCGGTCTATTAACCGATAAGGATTACCTTGGAATGTATGGATTTACTTTGTTAAACATCCTGTACCATCTCGTATTTTTAGCTAGTTTACATCTTTCTATTTGTTACAAATCTATTCCCTTTAAAATGAATCGTTCTTGTAAAATAAATTTCTTCATATAATTTTTTTTAAATTGACCTATAACCCTTAATGACTTGTTAGACACATTGTATAAAGTATTATATTGAAAAAGTATCTAAATGTATATAAATTCAACTTATTTTTACTGATTTTAAAGTCATAGATATTTTACCATCTCAATTTGCAGTTTTGCCTTTCTGCCTGGTATTTTGGCCGCTACATCTGGTTCTAATATAACTTTGTACTTTCAGTCTAACCTTCCGATTTTTTCTTTCTTTCTAAAAAATATTTCATCCATTGTAGGTAGAAAATTTAAAAGATTTTGTATGCTATGGTATATACCTATAAGGCACTCGGTTGTAAAAAAAAAATGTAACTGTCATATATCCTGAATGTTTTTTTTTTTTGGTTTTTTAGGTGCGTCGACCATTTTTGAACGAATTTTTTATTTTATATTTTATTTAAAAAAAGGTATAATACTGGCATAAAATTATGGGATGAGACTAGTTTAAAATAAATATATATTTAAATTATATTAAAATATAATTAACAAAAGTTTTTACTTGAAAATGTAAACATATCTTATCGAATCCTATTATATACATTTCGCTTCACGCCTTATGTCCTTTAGTCCACGTAACTTGCCTACTTAGTTATATTTTTATATATCATTTGATTTAGAACGTTAATTATATTTTAATATCACTGTTTCTATACATTAAAATATTCTTTATTATATTATTTACATATTTCAATACAATTTTATATACCTTCGTTGTTTCAGTATTCTGCATTCATTTGATTTAACTCCACTAGCTATCTACGTATCGCCTTAAACAATATAACGTTTTACGGGCTTCGAATGCGTTCAAAAGAGGTATAGAACAAACAACCCGTAACTTTGTCAGATTTTGATAAACTTGTTACGTTGATTCATCAACTGAAGTGAGAAAATTAAGTTACTTAAAAGCTTAGGTGTAATTGGAAAATGAACTAACTGGGTGAGCTCTTTAAATTATATATAGCTTGAGGATTTACTTGACTTTTAATTCTCTTTAAAAACTGCCTTTTTCAATTAATCGGAACTTAAAGCTTGTAATGTTGTTACTTTTAATTTCCTGAAGTTACTTAATTTATAAAGGGACAAATCCGAGCTTTTAATATAATTTACTACTTATAATTAGACTTAGGTAAGAGTGTGTAGAACGTAAGACTTAAGAATAGTAAGTAAGTATAGGAATTCTTCAGAAAAATATGGATATTTCATAACAGATTTTTTGCAGGCATTTATGTTAAGTAGTGTGTGTAATGTAATATAGCAAGTATATTAGAATTAAAATTCCATTTTTTGTTTGAAAATAGACAAACATGGAATCCTCACATTCCATAATCATAAGCCATAAGTCATAAGACTGAAAATACAGGAGTGCTCGTCGATTCCGACTATTGGAACATTTATTAAATAAAATGGCTAAACTTCCAATCCATTACAAAAGACTGATCTACATGACTATAATAAGGCCTATCTGGACATACGGAGTTGATCTTGGGGTTGATATATGTACACACATTTTATCGGATTTTGTTATCTTTTAAATTAAAAGCTTCCATAATTAATCAGAGATTGTAATATTCTCGAGATTACGAGCCTTTTGGATATTTTCGCCCTGGACATTTCTTTTCAATTTTTTGTCTGAGGAGACTTCAAGGAGAGCCAGCTTGCTTGAATTATATTTTGATCAAGGAAAAATATTAAAATTGTTTTAAGTTGAACATTTCTTCTGTGGAAAAAAAAAAAAATTAAAAAAGGGAGGTCGTGAGACTTTCCTTTGAACCAGTGGTTAGTGTGTATTAGAAAAGAAGAGAAAATATCACTCCGAGATGTTACTGCTGTCTGGAGCAGCTGATGAAAAGGAACTTACATACCTACAAACAACGTTTTTATTTTAATTTTTCTCTTTTTTTTTGTCATGTATATATTTTTTTACCATGCTCTCCTCTGTCCTCTTTTTCTAAAAACGTTTTCACTAAAAGTCCCTTTTGTTGGGAGAAAAAGATGAAAGTGAGAAGAGGTCATTATAAAAATATTTAATCCTTACCTTTTAATATAGTCACATCAAAGGTGAACACAGTCCGTGAAAGGAGTAGCCGCTAAAATGAGGTATTAGCTGGATCTCCATGGTTCTCCCCCTTTGTTTTTTTTTTTTTTTAATATTAGGAAATATTTATGATGATACAAAACCTTGATTTATTGTGATTTCAACTTTAGATATTTTGAAATCTTTTTTGTTGAGCATTCAATCACAATTCAGAGAAAATTTCCAGAATTCTTTCCTGAAATAACTTAATAAATACTTTTCAAAAACATTTAATGTTCCTGTACGATAGCCTAGGTACACATTTGAAAAATACAGCCATTTCCCAAAAAAACCCAGTTGTGTTCTGAATGTGTGCAGAAACAAAATAACGAAAGCGAAAACTTTTTCTTCTGGATGTAAGAAACAAATTTTTAAAAAAAATCATAGCAAATGGGTTTCTGAGTATAAACAAAAATGTACTACATTATATTCACATTTACTCAACTTTGCGATTCCTTTTTTGAAAGTTACAATACTACATTTGAACAAACGACTGACTTGGAATACTCATGCATGTACTCTGTAATACATTAGGAAAATTCACTATGACCCGGAAAAAATATAGTTGCAAATTTGAAAAATCTGGCATGTGCGCCCTACGTTACGTTACTTCCATCTTTTTCATATAGTTCCAGATTAGTTGAAATTTGTTTGCAATCATTTCTGGGTTAATATGTAATTTTACTGGACTACATACATCATTCATCAACAAAAGCGAAAACTTTTTCTTCTGAATATAAGAAACAAATTTTAAAAAAACAATGCATAGCAAATGGGTTATCTTAAATTAAATTATTTTTATTTTGTACATAGTTTCTAGGTATAACAGTATTTTCGAAATATAATTTCTGATTTAATGAGAAAGAAATCAGAGTGACTTGGTTGGTGCCCTCGTAAAATTAATGTTGAACCTACGTCTGTATCAAGTTTTAAATAAAATGGCTTATCTATATACTTATCCATCTAATCCCATTTCCGAGTATTCCATATATAGTTTGAGTAATCCTGTATCGGAGATTTCTATCTCGAAGGCTATTTCCGAACGTAAAGCCACAGAGAAGTTGGAAACTAAGCAGAAGATGGAGTTTGGGCTGAGAGACGGAGTAAAACTAATCCTACACAATAAGTACATAACCCAACCCTTGGTTCTTTCTCCTTCTGCGGGACTTAGACCGTGAACATGAGCGACCTCTCTCAGCGGAAAAGTCTATCCCAACTCCGAAGGGATAAGGGAAACGCCAGGAAGGAAAATAGCTAAGTTCTTGGCAACTTTAGCTTACTATGCACTTTTTTCAGGTGTCTCTTTAAAAAAGTCACTACAAACATGCATTAAGTCCTTACATCTGACGATGAGAATAAATTTTGAAATGTTTCAATTAAAAACTATTTTATGTAAATAGTATGTTCGTTAAAAACGTTAAACTACTATCGTTTAATTTTTTTTTAAATATTTTTATTTGGCGTAACAATATTGATTCGATGAATTATTCTTGAAAAGGAGTATCTTTTTATTTTAAGGTTCAAAACTTTTTATTATAGAAAATAATTAACGAAAAATAGTAATTGTTTTAGAATTTAAGTGAAAGTGCATTCTATATTTTTGTTATTTTTATGAATGTTTTTTAATTAGTGCTTTAACAGTTTTTGTAGAATTGGCAACGTTTAACTGGGCTAAAATTTCCGCCTTCATCTTGCTTTACTGTAGTTCTTCGGTGTCTAGATCTCCAAAATCTCTATTTTAGCCTTCCTATAGCTCAAAGGACAATTGTAATAATTTTAGATTCATTCGGCTCTCTGAAATGTTTGAGAAACATGTACCCGGACACATCTTCTGATAAAAATCTAAAAAATGTATCCTAAAGATAAAAATCTTTTTATTTTATGGAAAATAAAAAACCTAAAAAACATCAACGTCCATCATTTTCATTGCTGGCAACGAGCTGGCAGAGAGATACTCGCGTTCCCTGGCCGAGACACGTCCTTACCCCATCAGAACTTAGTAGACCTTTTAAAATAAAAATATCAGAAAAATAGTAGGCCATGTAGAATGAAAGTTCTCCGAGTAAATCAAAAAAGTAGTTAAACCATGGTCGACATCCTACTGCAACAGCCGCAGGGAGGAAGTTGCTCTAGCCCACTTGAGAATAGGCCATACTGTCCTCACGCACTCACACCTGATCATAAGCTGCCAACTCTAACGTACCAATATTGTCATTCCATTCTTACGATTAAACACATTTTAAATAAATGCCTCACCATTTACCAACAATAAATAGAATAGGACAAGGTGTTTAAACTTTTAAAAGCGCATCGCCACCCTTCTGAATTATAGCTCTTCTTCGATTTAATTTTTTTAAACATTGAAATTATGTGTGCATGTTTGTGTGTTTAGCTTTATAATTATAAAAATCCACAGGCCTTGATGACCGAAAGGTTTTACGCTTTTAAACAAGACCAAATAAACAGCCTTTAAATGATTTTTAATAGTTCTATTTATTTATTCTTTCAATAATAAAAATAAGTCACTATATATTTGTGTTGATAACTCCTGACTAAACATACGATAGCCTTGGGGACTGATCATTGCCAAAACCAATACACAATTAGTTAAGAGGATGGGCCAAGTTGGGTAGCTATGGCAGCTACCTGTGGCCAAAGTTCTCGCATTAATCTCTCTGAGTAGAGCCGTCGCCTTCATTGGGATAATCAAATTAGCTACTTCAATGATGGATGCCTCCAAACCAAAATGGAAAATCCATAGCGGAAAACTTACTCTTGGTTTAGTTGACACCCTTTCTCTGTATTAATCCACAGGTGACGTTCCCCAGCCAGCGATCGGAAAAATTGGCAACGCAGCTCTTTTCTTTTTTTTTTGTAATTAACTCCACACAAACGAAAAACAAATTGAATCTCATAGAAAATAGAAAAAAAAAAAAGGTTAAAATATAAATTGATTTTAGTTTTGTATTTTATTAGTGCAATATATTATATTACAATTATATCGTCGGTATTTTGTAAATTAAAAAAATCTGCAGTTACTGTGCTACCTTGGTTAGAATTAATCCTCGCACGTTTCAGAACAGATGTTTTATTATTTAAATAAAATAAATCGTATCAATTATGTCTAAACAATCTTTATTAATACTTTAAATTTCCAAGGTTCCAACTTAATGACTTATATGCAGACAAATCAAAATTGAAATAATAATTATTTAATAAATATTGTGACTAGAAAACGTTTTATGACTAGCGAATTGAAAAACTCATTTATTATTTATGCGCTTTTCGTCATTCTCCGTTACTATTTACTTTATATTTTAATCATTTTCAGGAGCGGAACCATGTTTATCAGAAGCTATTAATGTTTAATGAAAAAATAACCTATTGGTCAAGGTTTAAAGTCATTAACTACCTATAATTTAAAGAGTGCAGAATCATGGAATAGAAACAAAAGAAAAATGAAATATCCAAGGGATAAATCCGAATATCTAGGAAAATAAAATTTGAAACATGGGCATTGATAATTTGGCTTTTACGCCATAAAGCCCTAACAAACAAGACGAACTAGAAATAAATATTTTCTTTTATCTCCTTAAGTTGGCTAATAAATCTTTTTACAGTTTAAATTTATCCATTTTTTATTACTAGTAATCATATGAAAAGGTTATTTATTTCAAAAAAATAAATTAAAAAGCACTTTAGAGGACGGCATTTTAAAAAGTTGACTTTTAAGCCCCGTCAGACTATTGCAATGAGGATAATAAGCCCTAACTAATGTCGAATTTGGGAGACTTGATATCTTATATTTGATATTTCGACTCAGAGGACCACAGAACGTTTATATTTGTCGAAAACTCAGGTTAGAAATTTCCCACAATAATAATACTATATATTCCACATAAAGATAAGTGAAAATAAAAATATTAATGTGATTTTCACTCTTTATGGTACTTTAAATTGCTTTATCAGATACTCTTGGCTTTGTATCTGAATCTTCCAATAATAACCTAAATATGTGTGTATATATATAATTTTTTATCTTATTATTAACTATTAGTAATCTTTTTATTACTTCTTATACCGCGTTTCGGACACGTGGTCTATATTACTAAATCAGTAGTACTTACTACAGAGCTAATCAGCACTAATCTGAGCTAAATCTTGAATGTGCAATTTAATATTCAGAAGACAGACTGATTCAGAAATAATGAGTATACCATTAAAAGATTGAATGACCGAGGCGTGGCGTTATAAATCAGCCGTAGCCTTTAGTGTTCCTCAGCTGTTAATGTTGGATGAGATCCATTAATAAGTTCCACATTAAATAATTTACCGTTATCGCAAGTGTAAGAGCGGTTCTGCTCAGCATTAAAGTTAAATTATAATGCCTTAGCGTTTACCGATATCGGCTCAGATCCTCCGAGTTATTCTGTATGATTAATTCGAGAATTATAGAAATGAATGGAAATTTATCGTAGTACTTTTAATTGAACATATACTACACAACTTTCGAAGTGGCACCTGATAGAAGTTTGAATACGACATTTTATCTTTTACTTAAAAAAAAACGCGAAAATAATTAATGGATGGGGGAGGGAGGGGTAACACCCAAAAGAACCTTTTCTGATAAATTTTTTTTTGTCTGTCTTGGACTACTGCTTTCCAGTTTGCTGCATGTAACTCTTTCGCGTCTTTATTGATTCTATTTATCCATTTGGTTTTTGGCTTACATTGTTGTGTAGAGGCGTCCTGATGGATTTCTTCGAGCGACATATGCTTAACCTCTTCGCCTTCATACCATGAGATATTGACCATTCTCTGCAATTTATTAACTCTTAAACCTCTTCCATGTGTTAAGGCTCTGGTCCCAGCTCGTGTGGAGGACCTTCCGTTCAAATCTCTCGATTCTGCTTTCTAGGGTTTTCGTTAGAACCCAGGTCTCGCTGCCGTATATCAGAGCTGGCTCGTGACATACTCACTTGATGTTTTTTAGGATTTCAGTATCCTTGAAAAACAGAATAAGCCTCTATATGTGTTTGTTATACCCTGCTCTATCTCAGTTCAAGCCTATTACAAGGGTATACTTTCTACTTTATACTTCTAAGCATATAGTTTCTACTATGACGAACTCCCTTCATTTGTAAATTTTCAACATACTGGTCAAATTAGAACTGCGAACTATTAAGAACTACAGAAACTGTGAAATATGGCGGGGGTGGAAGACTGAAGTTGGGACTATAAATAAAATATATCCTCTCTCATTATAATATGAGGAATGAATATTTTCTATTACGTTGTTAATGTTTATTGTGTTCAGGATCGCTCGAATTTTCATCATACGTTATGTTAAATTTAGAGCTAACGATTAACGAAATAGGAATTTTATGCTGAGACCTTTCAAGAGTCATCTGAGAATAATTGCAAGCTGTTTTTGAAGTAATTAAAATTCCAGCATTGTTTGATGAGGTTCAACCTTAGTTTTCTCAAAACACTGGAACTGTTGAACATCAGGATTGTTTTTATTACCTCCTGGGAATTTAAAATACAAAATGAATGCAGTACTAAGTAGTCTTAAGAATATTTATGCGTTGGGGCTAACTTAAAATCTGAATCGACCCAATTTTAATTTCATTGCTACACATTTTTTTATATGATATAAAAAAGAATAAAAAGAACAAAAACAAATGTAAAAAAATTTATCTATAATCGAAGGAAGCAATGGTTACTATTGTTTTGCCTTCAGGTGGTAGGGAAGTGAAATGTCCAGTTCTTTAAAAAAATTATGTTATTTCCTGTAAGCCAATCCTCCCATTTACATTTGGCCTACTTTTAGTTTTACGTTTAATATATAATGTATTATATTTTACTTAAAGTTAATTATACATTGTTAATAAGTATTTATGATTGAATCGGCTGTAGTGATATTAACATTTATGGGCGTTGTTTTTAGTTTTTTAAATACATGTTACAAGTTACAGCCGCATGTTTAAATCTAATAAAATTTCATATTATTTATTAAATATTGATTGTTTATTTCTATAAAATAAAATTATAAGAAGCTTATACCGCAGTTCCGGTAAATTAGTTAGTAATATCTTCTCCCAAGAATAATTTAGCGCCGATCCTCCCGGAACCACTAGACCTGGCTAATAATTTAAGGCCCGGCTTGCACTAAATAAATTGAATCTCCTGGCCGGTCTGTTTTTTTCTTGTCCTACTATTGCTCTAAATGTACAGTCTCATTTTGAAAAAAATTAGGCTTTATGAAAGTAGAAACATTCATCCGTGGAATCATCGTACATTACTGAATGCATTTCTTAATGTGTCTTGTTTTTAATATTGCATAATTCATAATTTATAAGAATATTGCAAAATGTGTCCTCTAATGTGTTTCTGTGTAGTTAGTATAGAATCCTTTTTAATTTTAAAATATTAATAATACTTTTTAAAAACCATTTTACATATGAACGAATATTTCACTATATAAATTCTACAGACGAATCACTCAATTTGAGTAATACAAGAGCCCGATTGATAAAACAATCAGTCATTTCACCCCAAAATTTGATTACTAATGAACGACAAATAAATATAATTACTAGTATAAATTGATATGTCTGACTGGTATAGTTGGGGGAATACAAAATGGCGGCTGTTTCAAGTGTCAAAATAAATTAATAATTTTTAATATGAGTGCTAGCAAACATCTGTAAGTCTGTAGGTTTTATTCGAACAACAATCATCTTGTTAATTTACTTTAGCTAATATGCAAACTGCTAATCCCACGAAAATAAACGTCATAAACTACTTTTTTACATATTAGACTGGCTTCAAGTTGAATGCCAATAGACATCTGTATGTTTCATGGTTCCTGAGATATAGATATTTCAAAATAAATTTACAAACTACTGATTTTTCTGCACATTTTTTATGAAATGTTAGTTTGAAAATAACTGTATCTGGGAAACTAAAGATTGTAAACAGCTCTGTTACGACTCATACTTTAAATTTTGTTCTGTGAGGTCATATTGTGTTTTTGGTTGTCTTAACGACATGGAGCTCCGAATGATTTTTTTTTTTTTAACTTTTTGAAATATCCGCTATTTTTTCTTCCCCCTAGCTATACTTGGAAGGCTCATCAATTTTGACTAGTATTTATATGTAGTTTTTATTTAATCGATAAAAAATTGCCGTGGATTAACTGACTTTTTTCTGCTGTTGGGGTCTTCGCAAACATTGTCCTCTTTTCTTTCCGCGGGGCCACCACGAATCGGCACCATTATATTAATCAACAATGAATTAAAATACAGATTCGGTTCTTTTTTTTTTCCAATCCCCGGTTAAATTGGCTATTAATTTTCTTTTCTAAGTTCTTCGACCACTGATAGAGAGTAATTTAATAAAACTCCAATAATTTAGAGAGAAATTTCGAAAGGAGTGACCACTATATAATGAGAAGGGATCTGATGGACAGAGATGAGAGTAAACCTCTTGGAGAGTGATGCAGAGAGGGGAGGGGAGGGTAGAGACAGCAAACATTGTCCTCAAAGGACTCGAACCAATTCCAACTTGCCATCGATTGTTTTGTAAACTAGCACCTGTCACAGCGTTACACCGCTCCTTTGTAATCTGTCTCTATACGTCCATCCAGCACGGGATCTGTACATCCAGTAAACTTTAAGCATTTACTTAATTTTATCATTTTTAAAAAATATATATAACCTACAATATATGAAATCATGACAGTACTTCACGAGTGAATCGCTACAATCTCATCACCCGTTATTTTAATATCATCTAGTTGATCTTATCTTAAATCTTTCAATTCCTATAAAATTTAAAAGTATTTTAGGGTTTCTTGTGAAAATAACGAATATCAACTTTGTCCCTACCAGTAGTACAACAACAGTTGATATACTCCTTTCGTTACCGGGTTTCTGGTCACTTCATGTCCTAGCAAAAGAGGTGATAAAAAAGAATGTTTATTGGCACCGGAAGTGGCAGGAATTTGAGGAATGTTATGGAGTATATCTCGATACTTACCGATCTCCCCTGAAGCGTGGAATTGGAAAAATTAATTAAACTTTAAAAAATATCCCCCGATCTAGTTCTTATATGTACGCAGAATTATGTGCTGTAGAAGCAGAAACGTAATATTTAAATGATAATTTTGATCTGTTATTGATGCGGTCGATTTTCTGGTCTAAAGCGGAATTGCTCTGTCTTGATACCTTTCACTTCTTGCGAACCTGTCACAAGTATAGTAAAGTTAGAAAAAAATATTTTCGTTAGCGAACCTGCACCCAGAACAATTATTCAGTTTATTATTAGGCTCTTATTAGAGAGCACTTAGCAACTATGTACGACGGGCTACACTGGAAAGAGCTCAGTTGGTTAACATGTGAAGGATTAATCCCATACCTCAGTTTGTTACTGATCGCTTTGTTCCTTTTCAGATATCTACTTTATTATTATTTTAAATTATTGAGTTGTTAAAAGCATTATTTTTTAAAGCATATAATTTATTTTTTCAAAGTTTTGTTATTTATATGTTTTTTTAAAAATTCCATACAAGCTTCGATAGATGGATATGTTTTTTATTTTCTATGTGTTTTTCAATTATTCAAAAAGATCCATTATTTGTTGTTTTTTTAAATATATAAATGAACACACTTTACAAAAAAAAATACAACAGTTTATGAAAATATAATGATAGGGCTTTATGAGTGGGGTGCTCTCGACTTTTTCCGATTCCAACTCCGTACATATTTCCTGTTTTTCCTCTTCAATTATTTATCGAATACTTAATATTTTTATTTATCCCTTCCTTAATATTGCTAACAATGACAACTGATTTTATTTCAAATAAGCAAAATTAAAGTTACTTTAGGGAAAGATTTTTTTCTTCAACCTATCTGATTTTAAAAACTACATACTTCTTCAGTGCATTGATTCTCAACGTCGAATCGATTCTCTTAAGATCCATTTTCCAGGTATATATCTGTCATAAATATTTATTTCAGTCTGGTATAAGTTTTGTACTTTTTTTGAGCTGGGATGAACATTGATTTTATTTATTTTTTAATGCTTAGTGTTACTGAAAGAACAGCCTGTTGCCCTCAGCCACTAACGGTCCTACCTCTAGACCATACGGTGACCTTAGCCTTTGTCACTGGACACAGATTTATTACCGAAGACGGGACTTACACCGAAACTCACTGCATCAGACCCGATTAGTGATCACAATAAGACTATCGGACCCAGCCGGCGTTAATGGCTCGGTTTTGTGTGGGGGGGCCCACTCGACTTTATAATATATCGTCGCGGCGCGTCACTACCCAACGGTACAAGGCAATTAAGGACCGTTTTATATCGTTAATTGGTGAGATAAGTCTCCCAGTCATCGGGGCAGGTGGGCACACAAGTTAAATTACCTGTTTCAGTAGGAATCGGCTCCTCATTTAATTAGCCGTTTAACTAGCAAGTAAATTACAGGTCCTTAGGATTCTATCCTTAATTAAATGAAACAGGATTAAGGACACCAGAGGTCCTTTGTGATCCGGAGGAAGAGAATTAGCAGGTTCGTCTCGAATCTTGCCAGTGGCTTCGTCACTTCGTTAATTAGCGAAGTAATATTATTCCGGACTTATCTCTTGTCAGGGAGGCTTTGCTCCGGCTCGAGTAGCTCCAATAGATCGTCTTCTCTCTTCTCCTCTTTCCTCGCTTCTCTTCGCGAGCACCAAATCGTACTTGACAGCGTCGTGGTTTGATATCTTAATTTAGGCTTTGCTCTCTTGTATTAAACATAAATCCTGACTTAGTTTGACTGTTTAAACAAACATAGTGTTTCCCACATTTCCATCTTAATGGAACGATATTACGGAAATATTACGCCGTGCTCGGAAATGAAACAATTGGGGGATAAAGAAAGGTTAGAAAAGTGGTTTCGCCAGAGCCTAATGCTGAAGAATAGAAATTAAAATTTTGTTTTTTATTGTATACTATTACATATTGTATTGTATTATATTTATTAACAATAGTAATAGGGATCATAATGCTCATTCAAACCATATTTACAAACATATAAATTAAAATATAATAACATAAGAAATAAATAAAAACAAAATTGAACTTGAGGTAACATAACATCTTAAATATAATCATTCCTACTTACAATACTTACACTTAGCCTGGGGAACTCCAAACTGAGTTTTTCTTCCTTGGAGAGGAAAGAGCAGTACTCCGGAGATTCCGGCGCTTCTCTCAACTGCGTCACTAGTATCTTTTCTTTTTTAACGTGTCCTCTAATTACGTCCATTTTGTTAGAAGTATAATTTCCTTAAAAAAAAAAAAAAAATAAATATTTAAGTGATTGACAAGAACACGTTTTTAGATGAACTTTTTCATTACCAATGTTAGTTCCAGTCCGTTAACTGTGCAAAGATCCCAAATACCGTAGCCATGAGCTGTTATAATGTCAAGTGGTAATAAAGTCTAAGAATTGTCGCCCTAACCTTTAAAGTGACATTAGCGATAATGAAGTTTGTCTAGTCCTGCCCTAAGCGACTGGTCGCGAGGCAATGTTTTACATCTGTCACTGTGGTAATAATCGTACTTTAAAACGATAATTGGTATATGACCAGGAAATTGTAGGAAGTAATTATGCTTTTATTTTATTTTTTATTGATAGCAGACAAAATCTCAAATTATGCTTATAAAACTTTAATAGTATTTTAATAATTAATTATAACATAAAATATTTGTGTTGCGGAAGAACGAGTAAACCGGAAAATTTAGAAGAATGCACATAATCGCATTGCATGAACTGCCTAATACCTTCGGCTTATCCTTTATTTATTATTTAATAATATCAATAAAAAGTATATTTTTGAAACACATAAACATACGTAAATTATTTCGACTATATTTCTCTTCATATTCTAATGTATAGAGAATTCGGAAAGGGGTGTCTTGATTTGACATGTAGGGTCTTGCGAAATTTATTGCCCTGCAGACTTTCCTGTCCCAGTAAATCCTGACCCTTACATTCTCCAGAATTCTTCCACAAAATAGATCACACTATGTTGGAATATTTAAATATATATATCTCACGTATGTGAAGGAGAAGATGTTAAGTCATTTTTTTTTTTTTTAGTAGTAGACCTTCCTATTAGTTTAAAATTTAAATTAATGGTGTGGGTGGATTCTAAAACAAACTATGTTAGTGTATTGAACGTAATCTTTGAGTTTTTAGGTAAAAAAGATTCATAATTCTTTATTAAGTAAAACAAATCAATGTTTGGATATAGATTTTTGGTAAAGATAATACGAACCCAAAATATTTTTTTAATAATATTTTTAATAATGATGTAAAGAGTATAATTTTCCTCAAATAAACAAAATTTATCGATAAATACAAAATTATTTTCTTATAATGCATATCTTTTTTTTGTAATCGAATGGGAAAAAAATAATAACTTTTACATGTGCGCGATGTACAATTTCAATTTTAATGTAGTGTATTTTCCCTTCATATATGTGCAATTAAGAATACTATTCGAGGAGATGTGAAGTAATACATTTCGGAAGGAGGTTTTGATGTCAATCCTTTCAGTGCCGAAGGCTGATATCGGGCTTTGCTGCACTGGCCAAAAGTGCGGAATATCGGCTCGCACCTTGTAGCGCTTTACTATTCGCATTGCGAGAGAACTCTATCTCAAAATAAATTCGTGATACTCTATAAATAGTCAAATTTCATTAATAAAAGAAAACAAGTTTTTCAATACAAAAGTAAAAAAAAAAATGAAAATATGACTTATTGTTCGTAGATACTAGCGCTTAATCCGTTATTCTTTATTTATGTAACAAAATATATTGGATATTATTTATTTTGTTACAAAATATATTGGAAATACAAATTGTATACTTATATCTTGATTTGGTCAGAATCACGCACGACCACCAGATTTTTACCCAAATAAGGGTACCCAGGTTATGAGGCTGGGTGGACCCCGGAGGGCACCCAAACCCACAGGGAAGACTCTACGGCTACAGGTAACAGATTGTAATTATCTGCCACAGCCGGATTCGAAAAATATTAATTATGAATATAATTATATTA
>NW_027116321.1:737454-755591 GCF_000696795.3 Halyomorpha halys
TTATTTATAATATAATATCAGAACTATATAAAGTTATGATGAAAAGATGACTTTTCGAATATGCCAATATGTTTTGTTAGAGAGAACTAAATTTTTATTTATTAATGATGCCTTTTTATTATATAATTTTCAATGAATATAGAAAAATTAGTGTCAATATTTTAATTTTTTTCCTCCTTAATACACTGTTTTTTAAATTATTTAAATATTTATTGGAGAAGTTTGTCGGGGGGTGCGGTCAGCAAAGAACAACATAAATAAACAAAATCATATTTATGCCAACGTTTCGACCTGAGTTTGAGGTCTTCATCAGGGCTATAGAACAAAAGAGATAACAACAACATTTAGAGTAACATACAATTGAAAAGGAAATTTCATCTGTCACTGTTTTCAATTTACTACCATACAATTCCACAAATATCGATCAATTAAAATTGTATAAATGTAAAGGAATAATAGCAATGTAAAAAATATAAAGGAATAATAGCACCTCCCGACAAACTTCTCCAATCATTAATCTACGGTCAACTATCTACACCTCATTATTTAAATATTGTTTTTTTGTTCGGTTTTCATGAGTTTTTTTTCCAAACCCTAGCAAAATTGTGAAATTCGGCTGGTTATCTTGGCATAGGCACCTCTTTTTCATCCGGCACTAAAAGGGTTAACAGCATCGCTATTTCGAGAAAAAAAACTTACTAAGTTTCTGAACGATGAGATATCTTCTATAGAAAGAGTAAATTCATAACACAAAAAGCTAGCTGCCTACATTACACACTCCATAGTTATCAAATCAATTTGCCTTACAAAAACATCGATCTCTCTTCAGCCTACAGGTGTATTATATACAACTAAAATTTGGTGGGAGCAGAATTATCAATGATAGTTAGTTTCATTTAGGGGTTCTATATTACCATCTCTAAATATATTTTTAAATGTATTTTAATAATTTCAATATTCTTTGACGACAGACAGTGTAGTTGGTTCAAGTTATTCTGAGTGTTCCTCATTCAACTTTATATCTGGCATATTTGTGGATTTTTTTTTAAATTTGATAATTTGTTCAGTGTTAAATTGTGAAGGGGCTCGTTTATCTCATTACAAGAGCCCCTAAAACATGCCCTCTGCCCCCTGACTATCGATTGCAGGAGCTGCTCTGAAAGCTCATGCATTTTAATCCAAGCCTTACTAATTGCCGTTACAGGTTATAAGGCTTAGGGGGCCACTTTTATAGCCACGGCTTGGATTATGGATTCATGGCGCGGATGCCCACGAGGCTAAAGGGTTTGGTACCCCCGGCCGAATACAAATACCTGTTTAGGTCTCCCATAAATAGGATCTCGCCAACTTACCCCCTTCGGTGTAAAAATTGTTTCTTCCAGACAGTTTTCGAACCCAATGTATGGAAATACCTTTTTCCCCCTTCGAATTTTTTTGATCTCATATGCATAATGCATGGCTAAACAACTCTCATGCATATATATATAGAGGGGGTCTAATACGGACTAAACTTTATGCTGGGAGTTGTCTGAGCTCTCAAGAGTTGTTAAATCTTTTTTTTTCATAAACTCGCTTATTACATTCGGGTTCGTTTATATGCTCGAGTTATGGAGTTTAAGAGCGTATACTGAGCTCAAAGTCGCTTATTTAGCATCTTAATCAATTCTCGTAGACATCTCAACCTTTCATCCCCTTTGCAGTATTAGATATTCTATAGAAAAAATAAATAAAACCGCTAGAATGTTTCCATAATTGGATAGCAGATACTTTATCGTTTATTCAACCCATTCAGGTGATCGATAGAAATATTATTATTATACCTGAAATTATTATAACAATAACTTAAAAATATGCTGGTTTAAATGAATTAAAGGCAAACTAAATAAATATTATGTTTTGAGAGTGTGAGGTGTAGGAAGAGAAATATAGGGAGAGAGAAGTTGATTAAAACCGTCCTCCAGACCAGAGTCCATATCCGCTAGTAGTTTTAGGGTAATGATTTTAAAAATAAGCTAAGCATTCACAGTACTACAGTACTATGGCTATAATTAGATCATAATGTTGTTGTCCATATTCACTTGAATGATACTGCTTCTGAAAACTTCTCATCACTCTAGGTTACCCAACTAACAGGGATTCTGATCTTGCAAAGTCGATCTTAAGATGTAACCAAAAGCAAATATATTCATCAAATTCAAATGCATTCCTGTTTAAGAATCGAGTATTTTTTTGGGAATTTCTATCCTTTGTTTACTTGGAAATCTACTATAATGCTATAGATTTTGTATAAGACTATGATAAGAAGCTAGATAAAATAATGCATTCGTTAAAGGAATGTACTCTGAATTTAGGGGAAATTGAATTAGATAAATATGATTGGTGATTGTATGGAAGGAGACGTACTTTTAAAAAAGTAAAAAAAATCGGTATTATTTTATTTTCCTTCATCGCGATATTAGATATTATTTCATATGTAAAAATAAGAATAAAAATAAGCAAGTTTCTCCTTGAAAGGCGCATTAACGCGGACGCCATAGGCAGTTGGAAAAGTAGGGAGCGGTATTCCAGTCAATATACAAACAAAATTTGCAAAAGGGTCACGTCTTGGCCAACCTGCTAGTCGAGCCTCTGACAAATAAGCCCGCCTTTTTTTCTTTAAAGGTTTTCCTTTTTTCCTAAGACGGCTTACTCTAAGCGGTCCTGGAGATACTTAGCAAGGTGACTTACTTTGCATATGAACCAGTTCCGCGTACGTTCTCTACGCTACGCCTTTCTTTGAATGGTTCATGGTTACGGAATAAAACATTCGTTTGTGGAGGGAAACTAAAGGATGCAGTCATGATTCGTTGAAAATGCACGATAATTAACTTCTAATACTACTTCACATTTCCCTAAATTTACAGGAGAACAGATTAAACAAATTACAAATAATCGAATTAAAAATTATTTGATAACCGTTAGGCTTAAATCAAGAGTCCCAATACTTAAATCAGAGAAATATGAAGACATCTATATTTCTTTGTCCTAAAAAATGCAATACGTAACTATTTTTACCGTGTTCAGCAGATAGTTGTTTTAATAAACTCAGTTAAACAGATGTTTTAGAGTAAGAAATATGTTGATTTTAAAATCTTATAACATAAACTTCGTCAATACCTACCCCCAACATATTTCCTTATAATCCGCTCCTACCTCACTGATAGAACCTTTAAAGTAAATCATAACCAAGCCTACTCGTCTCTCTTTTCTCAGTCCGCCAGTGTTCCTCAAGGTAGTATCTTAGGTCCCATTCTTTATACGGTTTATACAGCTGACATCCCAACCCACCCTAACACAGTCCTAACAACATACGCTGATGACACATGTATACTTTCTGTAGACAACGACCCAACTAATGCATCACAAACACTACAGGCACACATAACATCTATTGAAGAATGGTGTAAAAACTGGAGAATAAAAATAAATCCTGACAAATCCCACCAGATCACCTTCACTCTCCGTCGTAAACCTGTGCCCTCCTGTCCTACAGTATCCTTTCTAGATATACCCCTAACGCCTGTTGAACAGATTCGATATTTAGGACTCCATCTTGACAAGAGACTTACTTGGAATCCACACACAAGACTCAAACGACAAGAAACTGCTCGTAGATTCCGATTGCTACAACACTTACTTGACAAACGCTCTAAACTTCCCATTCATTACAAAAAATTAGTATACACTACAATAATCAGACCAATTTGGACATATGGAATTGAGCTCTGGGGCTCTACCAAACCATCAAATTCTTCCTGCATCCAATCGTTACAATCCAAAATCCTACGTAAAATCCTTGATGCTCCTTATTACGTTACAAATAAACTCATTCATAAAGACCTTAACATCCCATTCGTTGCAGATTTGACCCAAACCAGATATGCGTCTTTTTATTCCAAACTCCTTAACCATCCTAACCCATTAATTCTTAATCTTTCATCCTTAACAATCCCTGATAATCCTCCGAGGCGTCTGAAAAGAAGATGGCCACGAGACCTTCTAGTTTAAATTAATGTTTGAAGTACCACCAATGGGTGGTTCCTTCCCAAGATTTTCAAGTGTATATGAAACGTACTACATATTTACTTATTGTATTATTTTGTACAGTTGTAAATTACAATAAATAAATAATTAAAAAAAAAAAAATCTTATAACAGTTAAAAAATAAATCTTTATATAATGAATTGATATAATACAACCTCTGTATTTACACTTTTATTTCATTTGGTCATAAATTGCCGATTTTAATATCAACTAATTATATTGTGTATGAACTACTGATTGACTTCAAAATGGTTTTAATAATTTTTCTTTTTTCTTTTTTTTTTTTCAGAGAGACGTACTTAATTTAGAACCTAGCAATGTTGGAAACTGCGTTTCCAAAGGCAAATCTGAGGTAAGTAATAGTAATTTATATTGTTCTAAATGTGGAAACCAGATTTTTTTTTGATTGGGGGTAGGATAATGGAGGGTAAAAAAATTCAATTAACCCCGAAGTAATCCCCGCCATATTTAAAATAAAATGGTTGAACTTAACTTAGTATTTAATCCTTTTACGATTTAAAAAAAAAAAGGGAAGAATCTCCCTAAAATTAACGAATGTTCTACAGTAATATAAATAAAGAGATTTGACGTTGAACACTATGGCTTTCGACGGTGAATCACACGACGGGAGGTGCTGGATTATTTTCCAGTAGCCCCCCACAAGTTTAAAATTATGCTAGTAAATCTAAGTTTAAATAGGATGGACGTCCTGGGCCTTATAATTACCTCGAGGGAAATTTGCATAATAACAGTCCTTCATGATTAACTAGGCGATTTAATTAAGTAACTGAAGTAATAAAAAGGTGCAGTTAGTTGAAGGGGGGGAGATGTTTTAATGTGTTCAGGTAGCAATTACCTTTGGTTTTAGGGGAGTTGGGAGAATTTATTTGTTTATAATGGATTTAATAACATTATTAATGTTCTGTGTGCTACCCCGAAACTGCTCAACTTCCCATATTGCAACACCGCGTGATATAGGGCTCGCTTTTGTGACACTTTAAACTTTCAATGAAGTTATAAAGGATTATTAGAAAGGTTATTTTGTATGCATTATGCACGTATCCATTTCATCGATGATGCTTCCATTGTTTTTACTTAATCAGTAGTAAAAGTGAGTGTTCTAAACGTATTATATCAAATCTAATTCTATTCTATTCATTTACACTGATCGAGAAATTATATAAATAAAAAATTGCTTTAAAAAAAATGATATATTAAAATAGATAACTTGGTAGCTATGACTGTGGAACTCAATATTTAAATGATTTAATAATATTTACATTTAATTCACAGATACATAACTTGTAATATATCAAATGCTAATTGCTTATACTCTTGTATATATACGGATAGGGTTGAAAAATTAAGGGATGTTTAGGCTTTTCTTGGGAGAAGAAGAGAAAAAATCGAACCAGGCCGAGGGAAAGTGAAAAAAAAAAAAAAAAAGTGGTAATACCGGAGGGAATACACTTTTTGGGAAAAAAAATTGTTTTTCCTTTCCAAATTTTGAAATATTAGAATTCAGAATAAAATTTTACATTTGCGATTTTTTTTCACTATTTACAGATACTTTCATTCTATTTTTTTTTCTACTTTGCATTTTTATCTACACGTGTACCGTTTTAATCTTAAAAAAATAAATAAATAATTTTCACTTAATTTTTTTTATTAATTTTCAATAAAAATTAAATGGACTACTACCGATTTTAACAAGAATTTATTGTAATCAAATAGGATTTTTTAGTGGCAAGAAGATACTTGACCGTATTATATATGAGAACAAGATGGTTGGGGTTGTAGTCGAAGAAGAACAAAAATAAATTAAAAGTTATTTATCAGTGCCAACATTTCGGCCAGTATTTCTAGCCATCATCAGGGCTGTTTGGAAGAGAAATGCAAGTGACTTGTAGCCCTGATAAAAGCCTAGAAATTCTTCTAAAAAAAAACAATTATCGTCGTTAAGGTATAAAATTTTCCGCAGAATAAAATAATACCCAATATATCAACAATATTAAATCTTTTAGTTCTTAGGAAAAGGGACGTTCAGCTACGAAAATTTCCAAAAACAAATAATATGGTAATGATACTTGGCATTAAAAAAAAAAAAATTGATCCTAGATAACATATTTTTTAGAGTTATAGAAATAATAAAAAATAAAGAAAAACTAATTACCCAACCGAAAATGAGTCATGATCTAGGCCAGAGTGTAAAAACCGCACCCCAAATATATTCTCCTCATATACGATTTTTTAGAATTTCGACTAAGTTGTATTTATAAAGAACAAATTTCATATTCAAAACTAGGATTGCTTTTAGAACTTGTTTATAACATTTGCTTTATCGAACATACTTATTGTACCACAAGCCATGGAATAAGTTCTGATTTTCTTTAAATTTCGTCGCTAAATAATTACATTGCTTTACTAATCTTCTACTTTTGATTACTGATTGATAAGAACACTGTACTCAACATTAATTGGAATTAAGACATATTTACTTTACCAGACATTGATTAACTGATCATAGAACATCTCGAAAAGACAGAAGCTAAATCAGACAGAGAGAGCCTGTGCTGCAACAGCTAGATATATACGAGGACATTAGGACTGCAGCAGGGACTATAGTCAAGATTTACAATCTCCCTTGCCATTGGCTAACAGTCTCTAATAGTCGCAATTAGTGACCGGCAGATATCGCCAGCTCTTCGTCACTTCAGTTGCAACTGGAGTCGGTCCCTCGAGTGAAGGGTCTTGTTGAATATGAAGTATTAAACAAATAATGTATTTGTCGATAGTGCACAGATTCAGCTGTTCGAATAATAAGGTTAAGTTGTGTTCGGCAGGTGTGCCACAAAATAAAAGTTGAGGCTTGAATGCCCTGCTCTCCTTCAAAGTGATAGTGAAGCCAAAAAGAGGGGAGTTTACCACGCCCTTGGAGCTCAAGTTTACTTTGAGGTTAATATGAATGTCCGTCACTGTAACTGACCGTTACTACTGGAGTTCAGCATAAGGTCCTTTTTGCTTTGATGTTTCCTGGCAGCTTACCCTATCTATTTATTCCTTTCAAATCCTGTTTGGAATATACAAGGTCAAAACCTAAACATACAAATAAATAGTATTTGTAACTTCGGATTATCAACGAAATCATTACAACAGTTGAATTTTACGTCTTCAACAAAATCCTACAAAGGACCTTCCAGTAAGAACATTTCCTTGAAGTAAATTCAACGTGAAAAGTTTTGTTCAGCACTTTTTCGAGGATATTGCTGGAAACTGAGGTCAGATGTGTGTACAAAAGATGTCACAGCGTTTTTAAAAATACATGTGGCAATTGTGTAGACATTCGTCATAAAGACTTTTGTCGAACTTCCAACATAATTTAAATATTATAGAACATAAACGAAATTGTTTATTTTTAAAAGAAATGAGAAATTACTATTTAATATAGTACGTTGTAATTATAAGCATAGGTGGTGGTTAATTAGTTGTAGTTTTTCAATCATGATTCCCATGATTTTTTATTGATTCTATTAGAAAATGTCACTGAATAATAGAAAAGAACCTAAAACACTTAAGCTAAGATCCTATGATTTATATCACCCTTCAATTTGCGTTTGTACATTAAGATGAAAAATATTCATTCATTTATTTATTGCTGTTTACAACTGTACATTATAATATATTTAGTAAAATTGATCTCAGTTAATATGAAGTGTTACATGCGTTTAGAGAAACTATCCATTGGTAGCACTCTATGGATGGAATATATAAAACATAAATATTGGTTACTAATACTAAGTATGGTTAACCTTATCATACACGTTTAAACGTCCCAGTGTATATCTCTGATCATCATAATCCAACAAAAGTATCACTTAAAGAAGTAAGTGATACTCCGTTCACCAGAAAGCGGTCCCCCCTACAGCAGACCCGGATGACCAGCCATAACCGCTACATTGAGCTATCGCCCTCACCATTCAGGATCTAATGGCCTCAGGTAGCGATACGTCCTTCGGGGATATACAGTGTTACGCTCTTGCTAAGTCCTACCACGTCCCCCGCTACTAAATCAAAAACGGTCGAGAATCGGCGGCAAAAAGTCCCTGTTAGCCATTTGCCAAGCCACGGCAAGCCATTGCCAACCCAAGATGAATGGGAGCCACCCCACTCCCGTATATAAGTCTATGGAAATATAAATCGATAGCGGAAGGGAGAAAAGTGAATCAGAAACTGCACGCTACGGACATCGATTGTGGAACGTGATCGATGAAGCTTCACAAGAAGATGATTCTACGACCCAATAATGTCAAGACTCAATCTTGGTGACGAAATATGAATTCATCGTTCAACCTTAAACTTAATACTATGATTGTATATTAACAATAATTCAATCAAATCAAAAGAAAGCGAACAAATCCGCTCTCCAAAAACCCTCTCTTAGGTTAGCCAGGTACCTCTTTTTCGTCGGCTCTAAAAGGGTTAAAGTCAAATTTCAAATTAAAAATCTATTTTTAATAAAGTAAATTAAGATTTATTAAATCATTATAATTTTTAATTACTAACCCTAACCGATAACACAATGTCCCAACAATGTAAATCTTCGTTTGAAAATTGTTATCAATTAAATGGCGATTTAAACTAACTAATAAAGTATAATAGTGTAAATTGACTGTGATTAAAAGTTTTAATTTATAGTGAAGAATTAAAGAGGATAATTATGGTCTGAAATTATTGACCTGGTCAAAACAGCCTGATTAAAGGTTTTTTTTTTTA
Source organism: Halyomorpha halys (assembly GCF_000696795.3). Classification (NCBI taxonomy): domain Eukaryota; kingdom Metazoa; phylum Arthropoda; class Insecta; order Hemiptera; family Pentatomidae; genus Halyomorpha; species Halyomorpha halys. The sequence continues at coordinate 746,311 of NW_027116321.1, forward strand.
AATTTGTATTTAAGATTGTCCTTAAGGATGGCCGAAACGTCGGATTTATAAAGGAATATAGATTGTTTTAAGACTAAACTTGGACTTTGTTTTATTTAAACAATAATAACCAGTCCTAAGAAAGTGTAAAGATTATGTCTAAAGAAAAATTTTTTCTTTCTTTGGAATTATCTTGGAGCACTGTATGATTTTTAATAACCCTTTATTTTCCATCATTTGTTTTGTATAATTCTTACCTCTACATTATTATATTTTATCTTCTGTTAGTATCATCTTCTATCTACTTACTTTATTTGTTACGTCTATTTCCAAGTTTGTTATTATTTCATTTTTATTTTTCACTAAATCTAAAGTCGTTTTTCTCTTCAGCCCTGATGAAGTTCTGAAATTCAGATCGAGACGTCGGCACAAATAAATAAGTTTTACTTCTTTGTGTATAATTACTGACCGCACCCGATCATTTTCTCCTCGTATCTAATCTACGGTTAACTATAAACGCCTCATTATAAAAAATAATTATCGTTGTATTGGTGGACATTATTTTCATTTGGAAAACATTTAGAATGATTCCCATTATATCACTAATGGAACGAATCAGCACTATTATGCCTAATAGTGCTTAGGAAAAGGGACATTCAGCTAACGTTGTAATAAAACTAGAGATTAAAATAAAAAATGATACTAAATAACATATTTTTTTAGAGTACAAATAATTAAAAAAGGAACAACTAATTATCCAACCGAAAATGAGCCACGATCTGAAATCTGGGCAGAGTGTAAAAACAATTCCATGAACGTAGAGACTACACCAGTGACAGAGAGTGCAAATTATTCATGAGTCGTTAATAAAACAACGTTTCCATTTGAAGTTAATTTGATACCAGCGGCCGTAAAGTTGTCATCCGCGGCTCATATTTTGGCCGCTCTGGGGGAGGGGGCTGAAATTTGTCGCCCCGGGCCCGCCTGCTGTGACATCCATCTGCAACCGCTCCACATCATTTTCCGCGATTTTCCCTCAACGTTTCCACAAAATATCTATTCCATTTACGGTCCTTCTCATCGGTTTATGCTGCTGTTGCAGTGGCGTTTATTGAATTTGATTGGGCTATGGAATATGTAATTGAATCCAGTATTAATTCAGTTACAAATCTGTTTAAAATGCTATGAATTAATTCTAAAAATAGTTTTAAAAATTCAGAATTCGGACCTCAAGTCGAATAGAGTTAGCCAGTACTGTAAATGGTATAGATATACAAATATTGAAACTCAACAAGACTAATAATTAAAAATCATTTATATAAATCAGTAATACAGAATATGACTTAGCTGGGCATAGTTTTTACATTTCTCACAATTAAAAAAAAATGAATAAATACAGCGTATTCAACATTACAGTTTTCGATTTTTCGTCCTTGATGAAAGAACGATTAAGGATCCAGTTCTTTGGGCACTACCAGGGCTTTAATCAAATAAGTTGGGCTAGTTCTACTTAGTTTGGGGCAGTGAGTAAGCAATGGGTACCCTTAATTAGTTAAAAATCCGGTGGTCGAGCGTGATTCTGACCAAATCACCTTCCTTGCACAAAAGTTGGCTTAGTAATATTTCTGCCTTACAAAGTACTGCACCCTTGAAGCGTCATGGGTTGTACCGGTACAGATCTGATTTTAATTAATTACCTAGTGTGGGAATGTGATATGGTTCTATTGTCTTGGTACATAGGACAACTTAACAAAAAGTGATAACATAGTAAAGACAAAATGATGTTACATAAAAAACTGGACAATGCTTCTGCAGGTCCAAAGTTTGTAACTAGTATATAATAAACTGGTAATTCTATTCAGGAATAATATGAAAATACTTTCTTTTTTTTTCGGCCTAGACTCGCATGCTTGGGGGTCAGGTTTTTCAATTTGTGGGACCAACAAGCAATGAAAAAAGTCAACAACCTAGGCCTGATTCGAACCGCACAGCCAGCAATCTCAAATTGATAAGTATGAGCTACGGGTGGCCCATCAAAATACCTCACCTAGACATTTTATAATATTTATAATGTATATAACCATAAATACACCATTCAAATATACACTGTCATTTGGATATTTTAAATCTTATTTTTTTTTTCTTTTAGCTTTGACTGTAAAATTAGAACTAATTCCAAATCATATTTTAGATTGTAGTGAGTGACTCGCATTAACTTTATAAATAATAAATTTTAAAAAATGTAATAAATTTCGTTTAGTTAAATTTATTTAAAAATTTGTACATACAAAAATAATAAAATTAATATTGAATATTTTTGAAGGGGTATAATTTAAAAAAAAAAAAATTACCAATCAATTTTTTTTTTTAAATCAAATTTTCTCTTATTCTCTAGATATCCTAGAAATGCTATGGCACACCCAAAGACAAAAAAATAAATTTTAGTTATAATTCTAAGCTAAGATTTTTCACTCAGAAACAAATTAAGAATTGAATAAATTCCTCCTAAATTATTTTAAAAATGAGTAAACATTGAAATAAAAAAGCAATCCATACCAAATGTCCTGAGGGTGATAAAAATATGTTGGAGCGTTTTGCTCGGTTCGCTAAAGACCGAAGGCACTGACAAACTGCTCGATTTTTCTTCATTATACTCGAATCAGGGCCAGACTTGCAGGCGGTACGGCCAAACTTACTAACGACTTAGGGATATAATGTTTTTTAAATGTACACAGCTAATATTAGTACTAATACATAATTATTATATATTCAATGAATGGTTAATTATATATAAACATCATTTTCCTATCATTTTTACAATGAATATGCAATTCATAAAATAATTTAAATTAAAAATTTAGGTATTAGTCATTAATTTTGGACTAGTATGATTTATGATTTCCAGGTTTAATGTATATTGTTTATAAGAATTTACATTAATTTTAACGAATAATAAGATTTTCTAACTTATAGTTTTAGGATTTCCTCTCATGGAAGTTTTTATTTGTTTTTTGACATTTATAACTGTATTTACTTAGTATCTAGAAAATATGATGTTAGAATATGGTATGATACAAGGTTGTAGAGTAACTTTCCACTCTAATTCTCATGGAAGTGGACATTTTTTAACAATATAATAAAAGTTATAAGTATGAATTCTAAAACATCTTCCTTTTATTTTAAATTATATTATATTAACTAAATTATATAATTCATACTTATCATACATAGTATATGTATATATTAAATTCTACAATTTAATATATACATATACTATATCATACATAGTATATGTATAGTGCTATTGCAATGCACGATAGCTGGGTTCTGCTGCACATAATTAGATATTAATATATACAAAAGAAAAATTAAAAAAATTAAAGAGGATTCTGATCCATCACCATGGTTTGATAGCGAACAAAAAGTCATAAGAATGATTTTATAGAATAAAATTTTATTTTGAGAGAGAAGATAGACCAAGTTGGAAATTTTCTAGAATTAGTCAGGTTAAACAGATTTAGGGTTTTATTAGCAAATCATATTCATATTGACGGGGTTCTTTCACCCTTTTAGATTCGATTTATTACCATGAGAACGTAAAACAACTATTTAGGAAATTCCCTTTTATAAATATTGAAGAAATATTAAAGGTCTTAAAAAGGAAACAAGGTGGTAATGAAGGAATGGTTTGTTGTAAATCTCAACAATTTTTTTCTGTGATTTAACGATTTAGACACTTAACTCGATTTTGAAATGATTGTGTTGTGATTTAACCTACATATGAGCTGTTGAGAGCAAAAGTGGTGTATGCCAACCTGTTCTCGTCACAATTTATGTTCAATCATTAATTAATTAATTACTGATTGTATGAACTGAAAATGACAGAAATACTCATTTGCATTTATTAACCATGAAACCAACGATAATTTTTTTTTATTTATATATTTCTCGAATATTGCTCTTGTCGGGGTGCTGACTCCCTCCTCCAATGATCGCGGAGTCGTACTTGATCCGTTGTGCACGTGCGATCTTACCCAGGTTTCAATTACACTGCCTAGCGGTCTGAGAAATTAGACTGCAAGACGCGGGTATATCTTGTGCAGAATATGGCCAAGGATGGGGGCGATATTTCAAGAAGGGTCCGCCCCGCGGAGGGAGACAAGGAGCATAAATAAAGGAATAATCTGGCTCACATTGAGCCCTAAATCACTTACAAACCTCTCAGCTCTTCTTCGGGGAGGAGGGAAAAATGTCGGTTGTATACACTGTGTCTAACACTCCCTCCTCCTGGATCCTAATGGAACCTGGGGGAAAATGACATAAATCGATAAACTTGGAGGTGGAAAAAGAAAAAAAAAGCGTTGTAGGACAGCTTTGATTCGATTCACGACAAATTATTATACCTTGATTCACTAGCCATTCATCAGCATTAAGCAGCATAGGCCCATCATCGAAAACCGAAACTATTTGAACTTAACGCCCATCCATTGTTTTCAAATTTTTGAAATGGACCAACAACAACCCAAACCAAAGCCCCAGATTGTAGTGCTAGACGTTTACTACTGGCAGTAAATCCAAGATTTGAACATTCTTGGTAAACAAAGAAAGCAACAAATATCATTATCCACACGCTTGTACTTTTTTTTGTCGGCTATTGCATTCGGCTCACTCTTATTTTCATTAAAAGAGGAACAAAATAAAGATAGGTGAAATGAAAGGAAACAAAAATATCTGCATATTAGGTGATAGATGATAAAACTTCATAGAAATGGTACATCATAACCTATAAACTTCATAGAAATGGTACTACATAACCATTAAACTTCATAGAAATGGTACGACATAACCTATAAACTTCATAGAATGGTACTATGTAGCTTAAAAACGTCATTGAAATGGTACAACATAACCTATAAACTTCACTGAAATGGTAATACATAACCTATAAACTTCATAGAAATGGTACTATATAACCTATAAATCCAACTTTTATTCTAGATATCTTATCAAATACTTGTTAAAGTAACTACTTAAACATATATTGTTTTTGTAAATTTATACTTGTGCTATGTTGAATAAAAAATAAACTTTATATATAAACCTCTCAATTTCTTGAAACTGGTATATATTGTTTAAATAAATTAATTGGAATCCACTTCTTACTACATCATCAACTGTCCATTTCAGCAAATCCGGCCATCCTCCAGGACACTCTTAAATATAAAATTACACCTCATATCCAATTTATTAAAAACGTTTTGCAGGCTATAATGCCCAGGTCATTAATAACAAGTCAAATCACCCTATTTTGCCACAATTTCATTAATTCTGAAAACTTTTAATTTTATATCACTTATCACTATCAATAAACTGATATATATACGTTAATCATTTATAATTGCATCGATTTTTTATTTATTTCATTTCTCGAATGTTTAATAGAATAATTTAAGTCGAAGGGATAGTTATTGGTACAAAATTTATTTTGAAAATGTGGAAACCTTAAAAGTGTACACTGTACGTGATTTAGAAGGCTATGGCTTAGTATTATGAGTACATTTTTTCTAATTTTTACTTCCAAAAAAAACAAAAATTACTTTCTAGATGTCCTTTGCTGTCCAGTGTTTTCGCTTCTTGTTAAAATTTATCAGTGCAAAGAGTAATATTTACAAAGTTCGTTTATTAACTTACAATTTTGCTCATTTGTTTATATCATTAAAAGTTTTTTTAGTTCAGGACAAATTTCCTCAATTACTAAAACTAACAAATAATATTTTTTATTGGTTCTCTTACTTCCTTATCAATAACAAGTTGAATATTTTTTCATAATAATTTATATAATATTTGTCCGAGTTTTCACTTTTCACGGTGTTTATTTGCACAAAGACCACTCTTATTCAGTAATGATATTACTTGTATTCTTAAAAAATTAAATGAATTCTTTATAAGGGTTTATATTCGATATAACTTCCCACTATATTGAGGAATCGTGCTCTTTTAGGTGCTATTCAAATAATGCTCAACGATCCTTGTAAAAAACTGGAAAATCATCTTGGTTTAATTGAGCTCAGACATTTTAGGTTTTAAACTTCCTCGGTATAGAGTATAGAATATCTAATTGTTCCCAAAATTATTAAAATAATAACGGAGTGTTGTATTGTTTCGTTCCGCCTAGGGCACGTCAACATTTACACTGCTACGCAATTACCACTGGCTGGAACTGGATATACCCTAAAATACCCGACTACCTGGAACATAAGAAGCAGTGTGTCAGGGTTGATTCATGCGGCGACAGAGCACACAATGGCGGTACCTATCAGCGGCCAACTCGCGCCTCATTAGTTTTGTACAGTTTGACCCACATCCATTATTCCCCCTGTGCCTTCTGTGTCAGTTTGCCCAAACTTTGCTCATTTTATTTATTTCCTGTAACACTTTTAAAAAAATTATTTTAATATTCATTTAGTTTCCCAATTCATCTTTTACCCACTTCGGGAATATATTATCTCATATACTTCCGGGAGGATTGCATTAGAATCCCACTTATACGTGCTAATTCGGACAAAGATATTTCTGGCCAATACATAGTGTATACATATAATACATAGATGTACTTTCTTTTATACACTATGATAAAAGAAAGTACATCTGATATCAATTTAACTCATACACTAAATATTATATTACAAAATATATTTTTAATAGCAATCATACAATTTTTTTTCACCAGTTTTATTTATTTTTTACCGCCGGTTAACTCAAGAGTGGAGTTCTATATCTATGTAAATCTTAAAAAAAAGAAAAAAAAATAGTACCGCTACAACCCACCAAGCTTCAGAAATGCGGGACATTGTTAGGAAGTACTGTTTCTTGAACAGCGGTTGTGCAAAGAGGTAATGTTTTTATGGATACGCTCAAACGACAAGTTTTACCCCAATTAATAGTACCTATAGTGACCAATATGCCCAATGAACCTACAGGGCTGACTCAGGGCTACAGTAACTGAATAAATAATTGCAAGTATATACTTCGGCCGGAAGTGTGTCATATACTGTGCCTTACTCACTGTATTATAACGCTGTCATTATAACAGCCTATGAGTGGCAAAAATTATCAGAATTAAATTTTATGTTACACATTCTTTTAAGCTAATTTATGGTAATGATTATGTTAGTTTATGTTTAATTGCTTAGCTAATAACTAATAAAAAATTGATATTTTCTCATCGAAAAGTTTTGAAAAACATTTACATCATTCACCTACTGCTCATATAACTAAAATTTTCTTCAAAATTTATAAAAATATAGTATTTTTTAATATTTCTATTTTTCTTCTTTGAGTTAAAGGTTTATGTTTGATGGTGATGACAGGGATTTGGATCCCATCTTGTAGTGTCATTTAAAATGTTAACTCACTTCTTATACTTGTTCCAGCTTGACTCTTTTCTTCAGCATCATATCGTCTAAGTGCTTTTTTATTACAGCCACCAAAGTTTCCAGGCTACTAACTTCTTCACTTAAGAGCGTCAACTTTAAAAAAAAAAAAAAAAGATGAAGAAGATAAAAGCTGAGTAATTGGGCAGGTTTCGAAACATTACTGAGTCAGGGATGATATCCATTCGATAGGCCTCTTCCTGAGAGACTCGTTAAAATTGTAACAAGCGCACCTCCACCCCTAACAGTTTTAAGTATCTAATCCTTCCCTTTGGCTAGCACCTTTGTCCGTCGCCAAAGTGCTTAAGCCTAACTCTTGTTAACTTAACAGAGTTGTTAACTTAGCCTTTGGAGGGCTTTGTAGGCGACTATAATAGAAAACCCCTTCCCCTGAGTCATTATGGATATCGGGAGAGACTTTAAATAGAATTAAAGTACTTTCGAAGTCCCGTGTCCTATCCCGGCCAAAGAGGAAAATTTTCGGTACTCGACGGGTTTTGATTGCAGGGTAGATGGCTTTTTTCGTACTTAGAGATGTTTTGTAATAGTGTTAAAAGTTTTACCTTGGGAAAACTCTTATCATTATTAATGTCATCCAGAATGAAGTTCTGCAAAAATAAAAATGTTTTTCTATGTAGCCCTGATATTTTATTCGCTGATTATATGAACGATATACTAGAGTTAAATCCGGATATAGTTAAAATATAAACTGAAATAGCATGGACAAATTTTATAAAACAATAGTTCGAAATATGAAAAACGGTTAAGGGATAATAAGTTCATTGTTCTGTGTAAATTAAATCACGAATCCATTTGCTGATTTTTTTATTTCTTTTTACTAATAATCGTATTTAGAAATTGTTAGTTTTGCATTATTTTTATTTTATTGATTATACATGTGTAAGAGTTTTGGATAAGCAAGTATTTCTTGTGGCGATACTTTATTGATATTACATGGAATGCTTTAGGAAATAAAAATTGTTTAGTATTCGAAGAAGGTTTTTCTATTGTTCGTAGATAGTTATCTCCTCTACTCACTATAAGGACTCTATTTCAAATTGATATTTTTCATACTATATGAAAAGTTAAAAGAAAAAGGCGCCACAATTTATTATTTGTTCTTGTCTCCAATTAACTAATAATTAACATACCGACCTTCATTTACAGTAAATTAAGACCCATTTAAACCAAATTACTGACTTAATCAAATGTATAAATTAACTTTAAAAATAAATAATTACAAACAAATATATTTTTTTTTAATTTTGAATAAATTCCTAGGAGATTTACGAAACTTTTTCTTCGAGAAGGATAATTCTTAATTCTTGAAGCACATTCCATTGAACTTTAGACTAATTTAGAAATTAGCTAGTCAAAGCATTAGGCAAAGGTGGAATCGTTCTCCAGATATACTTTTAAATAAGGCATTATTCCAGTTCTCATTTCTCATTTTTTAACCCGCTGTTACTTCTCATATGTACCTTTATCACGGGCTCCTTATTTCAGGTTTTTTTTTAGTCTGAATGAATTCTGTTTTTTTTTTCTAGTTACGTTACCCTATGAGTTTAAGATTTTTTTTTAAATTGGGACAAGAGAAAAAGCGTTACTACCAATTTAATGCACAATACTTTTATAAGTACTGTTACTAGACCAACGGTTACAAAATGGAGGTGATTTGTTCAGAATTACCCTCGACTGCCAGATTTTGACCCAATTAGGATAACCCACTTCATGAGGCTGGGTGGACTCGCAGGGCTTCCGAACCTGCAAGGCTGGCTCACGGCTAAAGTGAAACCAGCCAAAGCCGGGTCTTTGGAGTTAGTAGCACAGTGCCATACCACTGAGCCATCCGCTCCCTTTTCTTTTATT
>NW_027116321.1:755641-840884 GCF_000696795.3 Halyomorpha halys
CCCAGGTTCAAAGGGTTTTTTTTTTATAAATAATTTTTGTTATAAAATACTTTTAATGCCTTAAAAAAATATGAAAACATTTTTATTATTTTTTCATATCAAACTTTTTTTTAATTTACACACCTATTTGGGATTTATTTATTTATTAAATTTATATCTTCCCCTTTCCCTCTATCGGTTACACTTAGTTCCAGGTATTTCTTTTTATAACTTAGAAGGTGACAACTCAGAATTATTCTTTCAATGTAATTAACTGTAGCATTCAATTATATTTTTGTCAAATTTTTTTAAGTGCATAGTATTGAGTTGTTTAATTCCCACCTGACTTCCAGATCAGTTTTTTGATCTGGACCCCCGTAGGTAGATATAGACAGACAGGCAGACACAAACAGACAGCAAGTTATGGATTATTCATGACTAGGATAGAGCAGGTGGTAGCTACTGCAGTACCTTTCCAGCTGCTAGTTAATTGCATTCGGACCACAAGGGCTATGTCCTTATCGATTCTTTAACTTCAACTATCGAGATCCTCATCGATATAATGACATTCGGATTGGGCAGGAAACTAATGGACATTTAATCTATCTAATGTTTATTTATTATCTCATTTTCTTCTCGAAATGCCTTTTTGCTTTGTCTCATGGTACACCACTAGCATTCAAACCGACAAGGAAAGTTGTGTGAGTTGACATACGTTATATGTTATTTTCTTACATAATAAATAATTCATTCAATATCAAACTGCTGTATAATTTGTTACAATATTTTAATACGTGTACAAATATAACGTACATTTAGTCTTATACTAAATAAAAAGCGTATCCAACGAAACATTTTAAGTTGGATACATCTTGCTCTAAATCCAGTGCGCTGGTCTTTGTTAATAGAATATTTTAATTTCGAAAAACTTAATTCATTGTTATCCCCTACAATCAAGCACGTTTTGCATTAAGAAAGAAAATTAGAAAGCTTAATAATTTTGATTTAATGCTGCTTAATTTATTTTATTTTTATTTTTTGGTGCTATTAACTCCAAGGACATGGGTTCGAACTGACTGTGGGAAATAATTATCTGTTTCACCGTAACTGTTAGTTACAGTAACCCCTCCGATGTTCATCCAGGGTACCCATATTTGGGTAAAAATCTGATGGTCTTGCAATATTCTGAACTAATCACCTCCTTGCACAATCCTTGGCCTAGTACTTCCTTACAAAGTAATACACCTCTGACCCTTTATGGGATGTAGCGGTACGGAATTTTTTTTTTTATTCTTTATTAATACATAGGCACATCAACTCTTAAATTTATGTTAAATTTTTAAAGCTTCATAATTAGGTCTTGTTATTACAATGAACCATACCCTAAAACAAGGCAAAAACTCTATTCTCCAATAAAAAAATGCAACTTCGAGGAGAAAACGAAGTATTGACTAAACATTAGGTAGGTTAAAACGATGTACTAGGAGTTACAAGGAAGATCGCAATCAATATTCCATGCAACTCTCTATTAGGAGGTGACTTTGGTGCTGCCAAACATGAAAAAAAAATGAAAACCCGCTTCTGTTGTTTTTGGGAAAAATGGTAAAACAGAAATGTAGCATATATATATATTTTTTCGAATGGTTAAAACGACTCCAGAACTTAGTCAATTAGATTGGGTATATTTATTTTATACGATTAAATAATACTTGAACGCTTAATTTAGAGAACCCTTATCGCTTATTAATAAATAAAAATAAATCCCACTCTAACTTTTATATAAAATAATTAAACGCCTTTATTTCGAAAATAACACGTGGCGACAATAGATTATGCTAATCATATTATCGCACAAGGTTATTGCGCGAGTAAGCTTACTAGCGCACAAGCTCATAAATAAAGTATATTAAAGTGATGTGACTTAGCCGGGAGTGGGGCTTATTCTCAGGTAAACTGCTCCTAAGTCCCAGTATATAACTTTTTCCCTCTGAAGAGCCCTTTATGAAATCCAGGTGCGAGGAATGGTTACCTACGGATTTTTTTTTCCCTTCCCCATTTTATTCCGTCTCTCTGTCCGGCCTTTATTCTTTTCTTTTTTTTTTTTTTTTCAATATTGACAAAATATTTTTATTGCGTGCCCGCTGGACACGTATATTTCCTGCTGAAATTCGCTCACATTGCAGTTTTTTTTTACAATGTTTCGATTCAAATAGAAAATAGTTGTTTATTTCTGTTTAAATTTAACATATTTTTTTTATATAGGTTTAACTTTTATCGTTTTTGTGCTCGATAATGACCATGGAAGGTTGAATAGGAGCTGGATTTAGGGTCTTCTTCAGTAATTAAAACTGTTACACGAAGACAGAAAGAGCTGTATAGCAAGTCTCCCTTACGCCTGTCATATTATATTAATAAATTCACATTGTTGAACTATTTTATTTTCTGGTTTCTAATATTTATTTTATATGTTTGTATAAATAAAGAAATAAAGTTGAAAAAATCTTTTCAATTGGTTTAAAAGTATTGTTTACGTTGTCGCTTTGGGTCATGTAAAAATATGCTTTTCCTCATAATTTTTTTTTTTCGGAGAGTAGTATACACAAAACGCTATAGGGCTTTAAGAAACAAACTTTCAACAAGTTTCATCAACATTCGTTTTGGCGCTGCATGCCATAGAAAAACCCAGCCCCGACTTGTTCACATGCATTGACAGCCGAAACCGTTTAAAAATAAAATAAGTAACAAAATCATTTCAGCCATAGAATTTGTTTCAGCCATTCAATATTGGATATAATTGTGACAAAGAAACACAAACCGACAGATCAATAGCGGAAAGGATTTTTTTTTCCAAACCCATAGACCCGTTCAAAACCACTCTTCGAAAAATTCGTCTAATGAAAATATTTTTTGTATTGTCTTGTCAAAGAAAGAATATATAATTACTTCAAATGATTTGCCTTAGACATATTACTTTCAAAATATTTCATTTGCCGTTCATCCATTGCACGGCGGTGCCCACTTTATAAACCCCCTCCTTAAATGAAATTAAGTTTTATTTTAGTGGGAAAGCGGAGGAGATGGTAGAGGCGGTTTTATTGTACAGTTAAGCGGTGGGTTTGTCTCCCGCTCGGTTCATCATTTTTTTTATTGCCCTTTCTTGTTGGACTTAAGTGCCGTTTAACCTCACCTTTAGCGTCCCTTCCAATTGCACTCCCTCTTCCAGCGCATCTTCCGCCCTTCGTTTAGTACCCATAAACTTTAGACAGTTAGTTACACCTGTCCTTCCTTTACAGGATTATTGGATAATCAGTTATAGCATCCCTTAAGAAGTGGATTAGTGAGGTATAATTAACTCATCCGGTGTCCTGCAGAGAGTTACATGAATGAATCATGTAAATAAAAATATAAAGAAAGAAATAAAAACTTAAAACTTAAAGTTCTTGCTAAAAAGTTACTCTTTCGGTTTTCATTAAAAAAACGTAAATATTGTTTTATGATTGATTCTATCTCTGTTAAGTCAATTTAAGTTACATACACAACTATAACAATATTTTTTTTATTTCAAAGAAGATGAACTTCATTTGTGTTAACACTGAATACTTCTGGTCTAACTTTGGAGGCCGGAGTTTGAAAGTTCACTTCAGTTATAAACTGCCTAAGTAGAGTTAAATATTAGAGATATCACATGTGCTTGCAAAGTTATATTTTTGATCTTCATGTTCGAACCCTCCCCTCCCGGCTAGAACAATATAATTACTTTGGAACTTAGTTGCTGACTAAAGATAATTACACTCATTTACTCTTAAGAATTCACTACAAATGATCTCATATATGATTATAAAATATATTAATTTTAGTATATATAATGTGCAAAATGAAGCTTCACTGAGGGGTGAAGAGGTAAACTCCTTGATTTAATGAATTTCAGCTGTTTTAATTTCACTAAAAAGAAATGCAATTGTAACTAAATATAAACTATTAACTTTAAACAAGATTGTTGAATCTCTTAAATCCTTAAGAGTTGTAAGTGACAATTTAAGAGCAATTCGCATATTGCATATCAATACATGCATGGTGTAAACTATGTCTTATTTTTATTAAATTAATTATATTTGATTATCAATTATAGTTATACTATAGTTAATGTATTACACTAATTATAGTTAATCACTTCATCCTGAGAATGAAGATCTTCAGTCTCTATCTCATATCTGAGCGAACAATTTAATGCCACTCCTTAGCACGATGAAGTAGGGTACACTGAAACACTTTTGTTGCTCATACCACCATATTTAAATAAGAAAATGATTGAGGAGGTGTAGTAAATTTTCCGTAGGTCATATGGAAAATCATTGATAAATATTGGCCAGAATTCCTCGCTCCAAATTTCTGAAACCCGTGATTTTATTGTTATTACCTATATAATAAATGTGACTCCCATTTGACTCAAATCATATTTATCGAGGATAAAATGAATTGAGATAGCTTTGTCCAAACAAGTTGTCGTGAACGTCAGTCGCGTGTTTTGCCTTGTCAATAAAACGTCACGTAATGTATTAATTTGGCACGTTTCACGTATAGAAAATTATAATATAGTGTAAGTATCTTAAAAAGCATTCGAAGTATTACAACCTTGAAGCTAAATTACCTTTATATTTCTCTATTCCCTAAACAAATTATATATATCGGAACCTAATATATTATTAGGTTCCACTATATACCCCTGATTATATATTTATATTTCATTTATTGTTTCTGGCGTGTGCATAAATGTATGTATGCGTCTCTCTATATTTGTGGATAAAACCATATATTTATATTTGTTTGGGTGTATATATTCACAATGTTCTGTTTTAATTATTTGGCTATTTTATTTAATTTTTGTATTTATTTCATTTTTAGTTGTAGTTAGCTGAGCTATTTTTATTATTTAAGTTTTTAGTTAGATTTGAATTATTTTATTTTACATTACTGTCAATCAGAAAGATCATAGTCTCAGAGTAAAATTTATTTTAAATCTATCTCATAGAATAAGTTTTACTTATTTGAGTTCTTTAGTGACACCTCACTCCTTTCCTTCCCCCGACCATCTTCTCATATAATATCCATGCCTACTTTTGGGGTATTCATGACGTTGTGTTAAATGTAAAATGTTTTACCATGTTAAATGTTATAAGTATAGGATTGTGAGTAGCCCTATTCAAATTCATGTTAATGTTAAACCCATAAGAGTTCTAACTTATTTTATAGCCTTTCTTTCCAAAACTTCATGTTATTATTTACTTCTAAGTTTCGATTAAACTTACATCAAAATTACACCATGCCTAAAGTAAGTGAAAAGTGGAAGATGTGTGAAAGTTTGGCCACTGAGTGCCGTGTTGATCCTCTAGCTTGTGAGCAAAAGAGAATCAAGATGATTGTAACTGACAACTGTCATTACATTATTATTATTATTATTATCCTCTATTGCTTTATTAGTAATAAAAACATCCAAAATAATACTAACACAATCGAAACACAAACTACGAGCTAGTAACCCAACACAACAAAGAAAATAAATGTTGCGCGACGTCATTCTCCATTTAACAGACTCTCAAAATCATGTTAAATGTTATATCGTTTTAACGTGATAAAAGAAGGAAATATTTCTCTAATTAACACCCTTTAACATGTTAAACTAAAGATCATGAATACCCCTTTTATTATTTTAGTTGATATCTTGGAATTTATTTCTTTGAACTTTGTCAATTTAATTAAAAAATTAATGGAAAGTATATACTACATTTCTCTTGTTTTTGAATTAAGTTGAAGTTCCTTCGGATTTAACAAAGATTAAAATATACAGTAGATGATAAGGACATTATATCACATTAATTTGTAGTGAAAGAAAAACGGGGTAATGATAACTTTTTATCTAAAACAGGAGGAATAAAGATAAAAAGGGTCCTTAAATAATGAGGGGAATCCAGGAGGCCAGGAATATAAAAGCAGAGGATCAGCTATTCCAAGAGAGGATCGTGGGGCTGTAAGGGAGTACTAATTTTTGATATGTGCACCCCCGCAACAAGGATAAATTCACGGCTTCGGTAGGGGGTGATTTTTAATTAATTCCGGAGGAAACCAGGAAGAGGAAGAACTACAGCATTATTGTCCTGTAAGCAAAACGGAATTAGAGTAGTAAATCTGGAAATGTGGAGGTAGAGAGAAGAATGCGCAGGGCCGGGGGATACTAATTGAAATTTAACTGGCTTCGGGGATTAGGCTCTGCCCCCCTTCTTGGCCCCATCAAACATCTCCTCCATCTTCAATTCCTAATCGCTGCCTTCTTTATCGCCCTCCCTAGCTCAGGTATGCCGCTCCCACCTCGGCCGAGGCCGTAAAGCGGAAAGGGTTCCCCCGGTGTATTTATAATGACGAATCGATTAGGGTGTTCAAGAGGTAGGGGGTGGTGAGGGAGGTCCTTTTATAAGGATTTGTTTTATAGCTCCTGGCGGATTATATAGGGCACGTCAGAAGGATGCCAATTTCTCACCGGGTTTTATTACACTCCAAATCCTTAAGAATTATTTTTTTTTAATTGGAATATAACAAGAATAAAATAAATAGTTTTATTTAAACTATAATAAAATTAATTTGTTGTTCCATCTGACCTTCTCTATTTTACAATATTTTTTATCCTTCTCTCATACCATCTGATGGAAAGATTAAACACAATTATTCTTGATTATTTTAAATATTAAATTATTGTACGCTGAAACGTTCATGACAAAAATTATGAAGTAAGACTTGTTATATTTTAATGTTTGACATGAATGTAGAATAGAAGGGTAATAAAAAATAATTAAATGTTTATACAAGAAGTAATCTTATCGATTTATCTGTTTGCACTATCAATTTCACACTCTGAAAAAGGCTGGTCTGCACTATTGTTAATTTGTACTACAACATGATCAACTTAAAATAATAAATAAAATATTGATGTTAATAGTTGGTTAATACGAATATTGAATAATAAAAATAATTTAATAAAAAAGAACTTCAATTTCTAAGATTAGGAGGATTTAAAGATAGTGAAACTGTACGAGAATGGGCCTATGCATACTTTTAACATTTAATTCTATCTAAATCATTTTACATTTCAATTAGAAATTTTTTTTTAAAGACATCTATTAACTAATTTCCTTAGGTAAAAGCTGAGTTCCTCTGACTAATGTTTATTTATTCATCAAACTTTTACAGACTGCTTCATCTTTCGAGAGGATTATTATTACAGATTAGGGAGTGAACATTTATACTGAGACTATACTGTATAAGATTAAGGTCACTTCTTAAATTATTAACAATAAATAAATAATTCTACTGTCATTTTCAGAATGTAAAATGAATGTTCTAAAATATGTCTAATGGTTAGATTATCTTTTGAATTCTTTGAGAACTAGATGGAAAGATAATGTTTCAATAGGCTGGATTTGAAAGGAAATATTATTATAAATTTGTAACATATTATTTGAGAAAACTTTGGATTTTATACCGTTGTAGATTATATTGACTAAGTTACAGTTAGGTGCTGCGTAGGTTGAATAAGAATTATATTATATTCTAGTTGTACGTTTCCGCTGGTTAGTGAGTAGATTGAATGAGCTGACTTTTCAGTTGTGCTCGTTTAATTAGTGGTAAAAGTAAGCATATTTTAACGTACATAAATATTGTTTGGATCGATTAGAAAAACGTCCAAAGAGTTATGAATGTCAAGTGAAGCCCCCTCCAACATTTAATGATTTCATAGAACCAATTGCCAATACGTCAGAGCTCCTCTTTTTCTCTCTCGGTAATATCCAATGCTTTCTGTATAATTAGCGATATCCTTTCTCTTCCTTCCCGATGAATAGGGACCCTTCAATGGATCCATTTGATTTCCATTTTTGAAGAGTTGAGTGCTCATTGAGCTCGGTCAAGAGGTCGCCTTCGTAGTAGCTTAATAATTTAGGTTTGGAGAATGGGGCTGTATGGAACTGAAGATCGCGGCCTGCCTTGTTTTACTTGAATGGGTCTGGAGCACGAATGAAAGTAACGCCAGTGAGTAATACTTTATTCATTCATAGTTATTTGTTCGCCATTTTTTTTCTTTATTTAAAGTGGGGTGAAAAAATATCTTTTATGAAAAAACCGTAGCAGAATCCTTTAGTTGCATGGAAAACACTCAGTTAGTTATTTCTCTGATCAATGTCATCTTTAGTTAGACTTCCCATGTTAATATTAACTAATTCTTATATATTTATAAGGAAAATTATTGGAGTGATTTGGCTTACGGGTAATTTAGAACACGGCCAGATAACCTTTCTTGTATGGAATTCCCAAAACGTAGTATGTAGTAATGCAGAATATTTTCTTTACAAAGAAAAACAGAAGCTATACATGTGTGAAAATATTTAAGCCTCCTAATATTACATAATGATAATTAACGAAACGTTTTAAGAAACCAAAATCAGAGTCGACATATAGAAGTAAATATTGAAAAGGAAAAAATATTGATATAAGATTTTAAACGTATCATGATTAGTTTTTTTATAATAAATATATAACTCTTCTGATAATGTGTGGAAAAAACCTTGGCCCAAACTGTGAGGAAAAGAGTTATTTCATTATTTCGCGGTGTTCTTCTGGTACAAGTTGGGCACAGTGTTGGGACTTGACAAACCTAACCATCGCTTCGTTACTGCCAACTCTTAATTTCGTTTCAGACGCCGGTTGAAGGCCAGGTTTTGATTGGCCACGTTCATCCTCCCTTGGACCAATCAGCTTGATGAAGCACGAGTTAAGTTGTAGCAACTTCGAGGCTGCCAATTATGTAATGTTCACTGGTTATCTTCTTTCTATTTCCCACTGGGAGATTATCTTCATTTCTTATAAAAGGCTCTAATTCGACAAAATGAGGTCAATTTAATCTCCTCTTGTAGAACAATCGAATCATTTTTGAATTTTTCTCTTACTTTATTAATCTCTGTTTGTGTGTGTATGTAATGAAAGTTGAATGTCTATTTTTCCAAAATTCTTACCACGTTCATTCACAATATTTGTTTCTGAACAGTGTAAATATAAGTTTTTAAAAATATTCTTTTCTTCTTATAAATTATGAGAACACTGTTAATAATTATTTACTCTAAAAATAACAGGAGTAATCGTGTCAAATCTACTTGCTAACTGTTAATTTTTGTTATCTGACGGTTATTTCAGCCTTTTAAAAAGGTAATATAATTGCATTTTTCAATTATCTTTTGATAAATAAATCGTGTAAGTAAAATATTTAATTCAAGTACCGTGAATTTATCAATGGCGCAAAGTACATTAGCACTAGCTTTACGAAAAATACAATTAAAGATTCTCTTTTTTAAGAAAATCACAACTTATCAATTAATTTTCCGAAAAAAGAGAAATTGTATTTTTCCTAAAGCTCGAGAAAATGTACTTTAGTGATGTCATAGTGCAAAATCTCTAAATGCATGAAAATGTCCTTATGACAGGAACTCACAGCTCGCCTTTCGTCCTTCCACCAAACGCTTACCCCTTCCTTAATTTAAAATTTCTTAATTAGGAACAAGTACTTACTATAGAATAAGGACGGTATTATTTTATTCTGATATAAATAAAGTATAAAATTTGGGGTATGAGCATTGATTTCTTGGTATAGTTTGATAACATGAATACATGGCTATCTATGGTTGCTCTAACATTTGTAATAGAAGTTGATATTTGAGAGTACTCTAGGAATGGAATACCTTTAGACCTCGGAGATCCGAAGACAATCGAAAGAAGTGGAGTACAAAAGGGCTGCTTTAAGACCGTGGACATGTCCTGAGCGGGAACATCAGTTAGGCGGAGGTGTTTGATGGTTGGCAAACCTCTACCCTGATATAACCCCGGGAGATCCTCCTCAAGAAATACAGTCACCATATATTATTCAACCTCGAGAAGCACTGTCTTCCTCCAATCCTCTCTTCTCTCCTCCTGGAGTCGAGTAATGGAACAGCCCGCGCCCTAAATCACTGGATACAGCCAGCGAGGTCTTGGGACCGGCTGTAATTGTTCCATTCAAATTACACTAGACCTTCTTTATATAAACTAGTACTTTTTGTTTCTCAAACTGTAATAATAATATTATTTAATTGTTATTTATTACACCTCTATACTGAAGTAGGAGTGATTGAACATAATATATAAAATAGATTTTTAAAACAATAGTTATTAGTGAGAAAAAATCAGGGCTCAGTTCCCTCAAATTTGGATAGATACATAGACATAAGAGAAAAAAAGTACTATTTTAAAGGAAATTTATAAATAACACTAAAATGTTAATAATCACTTGAAATAAAAATATATTTTTCACCGTAAAACATTTTTGGACAAAACATTTGGAAAGCATTAATGACGAAGAAAAATTTACGATTAAACAAATAGGACTTTTATTTAGCTTGGAATTTATAAAAAAAAAATTGTTTCTATTAAGATGTATCATGTCCACAAATTAATAATAAAACATTAAATTATATTATTTCAAAAATTTTTCGAGACCAGGTAATATTTATCAATAAATCAATTTAATATCCAAAACAGTCTCAACACTATTTTTTTTTTTTTTTTTTTTTCTCTATTCCAATTCAAATCATCGAAAAGCTACAAAAATTACCGATATTAACCTACTAATATATATCTCTCTTTTTTTTTTTTTTTTTCTACTTGCAGGCTATTTTGCCCAGGTCAATTTCTTTATTTAAGTTAAAACCTCTCTATTTAAATTTTAAAAACAAAAACAAATTTGTTTTTAAAATTTAAATAGAGAGGTTTTAACTTAAATAAAGAAATTGACCTGGGCAAAATAGCCTGCAAGTAGAAAATAATTAATGTGAGAAGGAATTTTATGTTGAAGATGTCCCTGAAGATGGCTAGAAACGTAGGACAAATAAATAAATAGTGTTGAGACTGTTTTGGATATTAAATTGATTTATTGATAAACATTAAATTATTTTCACGTAAATGTGTAAAAACAAATTTGTTATTAAAATGCAATTTGAAATTTTTTTATTGTAGCTGTTTGTTAATTGTAAATATTTTTATTTTAGAATTTAATAATAGGCAGAAGAGCCCGAAACGTTGTTTGGATGATATAGCAAATAAAGAAGTAATAAAAAAGGCATTAATTCCCGAATAAGGAAAAGAATAAAGTTATATATTAAAACAAAAAATGGATTGCCGTTCCTATCATACATACAACTTTCACCTACCATCTTGTTTTAAGTTATCTCAAATTATGAAGAAAATTGTCAGGACTGCAGTTAAAATAAAAAAAAAGATAGCTAACAACTTTTTATTTGCCGACGTTTCGCTCCACTTTGTAGAACTTCATCAGGGCTAAAACAACTAAAAATATTTTGACTTAGCAGGATAACAAGATACAATAAGGTGAATTAAGATAGGGTTAAAATTATGTTAATATATGTGAAAAGAAAATTATATAGAAATGAACGAAAAGAAGAAATAAAAATAGTATTAATATAAAATAGACAATGGTAAGAATATAAAACAAAATACTCAAACTATTAGAAACTATTGATTTATTCTTTACTTATTTATAATTATTATCTTTAATTTTATGTTAGTTATTATTTTTTTATTTAATCTCAACACACGTCTTTATTTTCCGTATTTTAGTGTGTTTAATTTTGTTTTCTCATATTTTTTTTTTAGTATTTTTACGTGTTATTACGCCTCCTTTCACTGAGGATAATAGGTAGATTATATTAAAGACTACTTTATTGTACGTTGAATCGTTAGTCCAATCTAAATCCGTTATCAAAATAATGGTTTAAAAAAATAGGCATTGAAAAATCTACTATATAAAGTGGCGTTTTCGGTAAGTTCATTTAAGTGAAAACATTTCTGTAGCATGTACCTACCTTAA
Organism: Halyomorpha halys; assembly: GCF_000696795.3. Lineage (NCBI taxonomy): Eukaryota > Metazoa > Arthropoda > Insecta > Hemiptera > Pentatomidae > Halyomorpha > Halyomorpha halys. The sequence continues at coordinate 767,577 of NW_027116321.1, forward strand.
ATGATTAATTTCAATTCCATAAAACTTGTTTGGGCTGATACACAAAAAAATATATACCTGTTGGAAATTTTTTTTATACATCTAATATGACCTAAAAATAGGTAATTTTAAGTTATATCGATATATTGAGCAATATTCGTCCAAACAGTAGCTGGAGATAGTAACTCTTCTGGCTTTGGCTTGAAATCAGATTTGTTTTTAAAAACTATTTGTGCTAGAAAAAAAAATGAGATTATGTTTAAACATAAAATCGTCATACAACAAAATGAAATAAATAAAAAGAATGAAATCAACAAATAAAATCATGTACGGAAAATGGCTTGCAATTCATCACTAAATCCACTGGACATGGAACAAGGTATGTGACTGCTAGTAAGTTATCCTCCATCGGGAGTATAACTAAGGGGATAGAAAGACAAGAAGGGATAGGATGGAGCATTGTAAAACTGAACAAAGATTATATATTAATGGACAGCGGGCAGAGATGGATGGTCGGGTTCACCATGTCACGTGTAGGCCCTCTGCAGTATTCATACCCAGGGGGGGCTGCCAGTCAAGGGCCCCTCTGATCAAACATTTACCTCCGGATCACCTCCTTAATGGGATGGCTCTTCGGCAGGGAGGACTTCTCGAAGAACCGGGAGTCTTCATCTCCAGTCTGGGCCACGTACGCTTCTGTGAGTCCAACACCTCGTTCTAAACAGGTTGGCTGGCTTAGTTAATATTACAGTGCCTATTTCATGTAGAATTCATTTGAAGAGAGTAAACTTATTGTTTTTTTTTATTTGAAATTTTTAACACTTCCTTATTCCGGAGTTTTTTTTTTAAATAAATAAAAACAATTAACTACGTCTCAAAAAAGAGAGACTAATTGTAAAAAGTGTGCTGCCAAACTGCATGCGGTATAGTATAAATTAAAAGTAATATAAAATACATATTGGTAATATGTGATTTTGTTGTTCTTTTTCCGTTCTACATTTTTGTCTTCTTTTTTTTATTATTATTCCTTATTCCCCCGTACTTTTCTGTATTTCTTTTCCTTTTGCCATAGATTAATAAAAATGTATCTATAAAATAAATTGTCAAAATTTTAAATACAGTAATAATAATAATAATAATTACATATTATTTTACGCATTTGTATGAAACAGGCATATATGATTCAATACGGATGAAATTACAGGAGACAATTAAGTTACATTAAGTGAAGTTTAGAAATATATTACTTTTGTATATTACTGTTGGCTCCTCGAAATTTACTTTTTTAAAGCCCCGAGACAATGTTTACTCGCTGTTAAAGACGGGACTTCTTCCCAAGAGGGATCTTCTTTCGCGGTTCAAAACACTCGTTAACACCTCATAAAGGAGCTCATTAATTAATTAACAACTCATAAAAGAGACTTTATTAATGAAGTGACAGACTATAAAGGACTTTATTAATAGACTAACCGGGCTCACCTATCGCCTCAAGACAATACTGAGCCAAGGGTGTCTGATTAACGGGGAAAATGAATCACCTTAGCAGTTGGAGCCTATCTTGAAACCAGAGTTGGTAAGTGTTCGGTTACTTCGATTTTAATTAAAATATACTTGAATACTGCGCACAATGTCTAATCACGCACAAAACTGCTTAACAATTATCAGTGCTTCTATAGTTGACAAATACAGCTCAAAAATTATGATATTTTACTTTTTGTACATAAATACCACCATTGAAAATTTTGCGTAAATTCGTAATAAATTATTTTTTTTATTCAAATCTAAAATATCATGAAAAACAATTATTTGAGTACTCAGTAAAAAGCGAATTAAAGTAGGAATTGTACTAAAATTCCGTTCGAATCTCTCGATTCTATTTTCTAGGGTACCTGTTAGAGCTCAGATCACTCAGTAGTATATCAGAGCTTGCTTTATCCTGAGCTTCAGTTTTTTAGAGTTTTTTTGGGATTTCAGTATTATTGACAAAGAGAAGGCTCTGTCACGCATGTTCTACGCTGGTCTGTCTCAGCCCGTTGATAATTTATTAAGACAATTGTGGAGGCGAGGTATTTGAAACTCTTTCCTTCTACTTTCCGAAACGATATAAAGTTTTTAGATATCAGCAAATTATTTTTTCAAGCACTGATACGGCTTACTTTTCAGCCCCTGTTACCCTGTACCCATCTACAATTTACCCAACTCTGTTTCGCACTGGCATGAAGACACTTCCCAGTATTGTAAACCATTAAACTTTGTCTGTAATATCGGTATACATATATAATTGACTTGCTCCGAGCATATTAACATTTATGTACATGTCATAATATAAAATAATTACCGATAATATCGTCATAACCCTTCTAGCGATCAATAAACCTAAACCTCCTTCCTATAAAGGAGTTTTTTACAATTAAAATACCCATCGTTTTTATCATCTCATAAAAAATAAAGTACTGGCTGAATGGCTTCGGAATTTGAGTGGATATTCATGCAAATACTGCCCCATTAAATGTTGACATTTTCTTTTAATCGGTGAAATAATAATATCTCCATCTATTCTGTCTCTAATAACCTTTTGTTATCAATCGTTAATCACAGCAGATATTAATTGCCTTGTATAATATTTTCTTAATCGAAAATAAAAATCGTATTTAGGTTTTTATGAGAAAAAAACTTTTTGTAGTAAAGATGTGCTATAACTAGGTATAATAAAGCTAGGTTCCTATATGTGAAAAGTATTTCATTCAGGAAAATGCGTTAGGCAGGCTAAGTTGCTGGCTAAAATGAATGTTTAATGTAGTTCCTTTCGTCATTAAGTAAATATTACTTAATGATAATATAAATCATTTTTAGCTAATACTTTTATTTTCAATTCGATTCGTATTGATGTGGCAATATCATTAATTCCCTTCTACTCCATGTTTTTTAGATCCAGCTCAGTTCGACGGGCATTTTCGATTTCCACCTAAGGCAGTGCAATAGGATTCCATTTAATCCGAGTGGCAATATCCAGAATGGACGGAGTGATCGGGAGGCATTCCTCCGATTGGCCTTAAGTGTGCCGACACGACCCCGGATCGCCCAGCCTGTATTAGCCAGAAGATGACGGGGCTCGGGTCGAAAACGACAGAGTGATTTCAGAGTCACGCGAAACGTGGTCGAAGATGGTCTCCAATTCGCAAAATGCTCTCTTTGCATTAAGTTGATGGTTTCCGATTTTCAGTCCTAGGTTGGGCTATTTGCCATCATGAAATAGACATTAGGGTTCAATAGTTGTGTTGTATTCAGCAGATGGGGAATTTAGTTGATTAACACATAAAACCGAAAATTGGTCATTTAATTATTTGTTTGTAATAGGAGAATATGGTAATATGTGACCACATTTTGTTTTGGATTTGGTACTTTTTTTGAGATTAAATACTGCGGGTTAGAATAAGGGTAATCGAAAATGTATTTTATAAAACGTTACATAAGCATTTTTGCCTTCTCTACATAGTGCATTGTTATTGATGTACCTTACAAATACATTTGAAAAACTAGAAAAAGAATTAAAATTGTAAATAGGACGCTACTGATTGTCTGAACTTCACTTCTGCCTCTTTCTATAAGAACGACCCTTAGAATAAGAGCTCCTCTCTGCGTAATATTTTTATTTAAAAGAAAAACAACAGTATTTATTTATTCATTTTTTAAATATTTTGTGTCTGCCAAATATTTAATTATTTATTTTTCTGCCTTGGCCAACGTCTTCTCTCATGCCACAAATTTCTTCTTCATTAGATACTATTTTATTTTAGTTTACTTATAATTTTTAATTTTTTTAAAGTCTTTTTTCAATCATCCTCTTTATGTATCCGTACTCCTCATTGTTTTTTAAGCATCAGCTTTAAATTTCAATAACAAAAATACGTTTTAAAAGAAAGGAATTTCAATAATGATGAAAGCCCGATAGGATACGTAGCCTTGAAGACACATGTATATCAGTGTTGAACCTTTTGCTACTACTAATCCGAAACCTGTCGGTGAAGTGTACGGACGGGTCGTGACTTTGTTCTTAAATCACGCCTACTTTTTCTTTTTCTTCTTTTCTTTCTTCCTTGAGATTTTTTTTTAATTCTCTCTTTCCCCGACTACATCTCATTCCTCTTCCTCCAATTAACTTATGCCTTCCCCCTGCGGCGACTCACGATAAGAACTATGCCCATCGTGAATGATAGCCGCATACAAATAACATTATTACCCCAACCAGCCCGTGACTGACTGACTAGCTTATTACAGGTGTCAACTCGCGTCAGTCCAGATGCGTTTAGTTTTTTTTTTTTCAGTACCTAATTTATTTTCGTTTTTGTTCAATCATTGTTGTGGTAAAATTTATTATAATTAATGGATCACACTTTCTTTTACTATTTTCTAGAGCAGCCATTTCATCCCAACTTGGCACCTCCCATTTCCTTCGGAACGAAGCATTATTATGGCCATATTTGAGATTAGTGATTTGACAGCGTTGGAATTACGTTTTCGCTTCGCTGAGTTATGTTCATTTATTGTTATATAATTGGAACAGAATCACCTCGGCATGTGTCTGAAGGTAACATTCAAATAGACGAATACAGAAAATGAACTCGATAAAAGACCTCTGGACTAAATAGATTTACAGTAGAACCCCGTTTAATCGGCTCTCCGGATTAAAATGAAGTGTTGAGAAAACACTAAGCTCTGTAGAACAAATTAAAACCACTGGCTTCGTGACTTCTATTAAAAACTTTAATAGAATCATTATATTAACTAATTGTTTTTTTAATTATGTAAAATTTATTGCACTGTATTATCATCAACCCAATGGGAGTGTTCACCACAGCAAGACATCGCCACCATTCTGGTTTCTAATAGAATGTTCCTCTAGCTCTTACTTATAGACATTTCTGGACATCGGCTTCAACCTTATCATAGCCATCATCTCATTATTTTTCCGTCTACATATCCAAATTTTTTAAATGATTTTTTTACAGATACTGTTAAACATCTCAGAATTGAATGTAATATCTAAAAATAAGTTGAAGCAGGTTAGCAAAGTCAAAATGAATATATAATTAGTATCACTCAAATTTATAAATGTTGCTATAAATTATGATATCCAGTACACTACTAATCAGAATTTCAATTCAATTAAATTAAATAAATTTATCAAAACCAAACCTGCAAAAACCTTTAGGGAATGTTTATTGCATTACCTTCCAATACTTGTCTTTTACCAGGTCAGTGTAATCTTTCGATGAATAAACGTGTATAAAGTAATCTTCTTTTAAAACGATGTTTATAATTTATGTATTGGTGTAGTAATATTTGATTACAAAAAAAGATATTTCTAATTAATTAATCATCACTGAACAACATATTATAACTGCATTTAGCTATTCATAACTAGCTTAAAACAAAATTATTTATGATAATATAACCTGGACCATCTCCTGCCTCCATTGGATGGTTGTTTGATAAAGCACACATTGAAGGGGCAGCTTTATCTCAAACTTTGGGAAATATATTTAAGATTTCAAAAATTAAAACTTAATCACATAGATTCCATTTTTCACTTATTTATGAGCTATAAAACGAAATGGATAAAAACAGTTCCGGCCAGATTTCTTAAAAAACAAACAATTGGGCGCCAGTTTCAGGATAGTGAAAAACTTTTTAATTCTGTAGATTCCTTCGTATTAAATTCTAATAAAAAAATAGACCTATGAATTTTTGGACATTTCAATATTCTCGCAATGCTATGAGAATTAGCTGCTGCCAGTCTGAACAGGTTTGTTCCCTGGATCGTTATAAAGGAGGCAGTCGTTTCCTTAAGGGCCCCCAATTTCCATTTCGCTGAGGGAAAAACTGAACGTCATTTGCTTAGCATTTATTGGCTAGGGGGATGGGCAGGAGGGGAAGAGGTTAGTATAATTGGCGAGAGTAAGTTTAATTTCAACTAGAAGCGAAGACCCTATAAAGTTTACGTTTCGGTTAATCTCGGACTCGTTGGGGGAAGGGGGTAAGCCCCCCAATAAAGTCGCTGATATGGAAGAGCCTTTATTGTCGATTTATTAGCCGACTTCTCGAGTCTTATGTCTTAATAATTATAGGACTAATTGGATATCATAGCTAATTAAGAGTTTGAGAAAGGTAGGTCTCAGAATGAAAGATGGTTTGAGTTAAACTTTCCTATTGCCGATTGAAGGAAAATTGTATAAAGGGAATAGATTAAAATAAATACAAATACATATTTGTAGGGTTGCCTCTTCCATGGGATACTTTTCCTTATAGAGATATCGGTTTTTGTTCTACAACCAAATCTGTTCAAAATTTATTTTATCTTCTCCTATCAAAAAGTAATAAATATTTGTATTTCTATTATCTGAGAGGGTTGACCTAATATGAATAAGACGGATATGGTATGGGTTGAAGGCATAAAAAATAATTTAAATATATCCTGTGGTTTTCTTATGTATTTAAAATTAATAAAATAGTTTAGAATAATTTATTTTAACGAACTTAAGAAAAATTAAAACTTAAAACCCCAAACATATTTGACAATAATATAATAATAATCCATCTGATTTCGACAAATCCATAGGGGCGGAGAGGGAACACTCTTCTCTATTCTGAAGGAAAGCAAATTTTAATTTTTTTAATTCATTTAAATTCTAATCCCCACATTTATTTCCTTAATAAAACAAGCTTTGTTTCGTTATGAAGTATTTAGTTCTTTCATATTTCGAAAGTTGTTCGCTCTAAATGGATACAGGGAAGAATACTGTAGGATTATATGGAAATTCCAGATAAAACAGACAGATTCCTCTCTTTATTTTCATCAACTGCAAAGCAGTACAAAGTCCAATCAAATATAGAGCCTTTTAAAGTGTTTTTTCTCCTTCCCTAAAGACACTTTCTCGCCCTACTACCTACTGGATCACCAGTTTTGAACAACATCTAGGTCTTCTGATAAAGAGACAATCGTTCCTCTATTAGCCTTATGGGGAGTAGATAACTTCAAAGCTCTACCTTTAATGATTTAATTTGGTATATAATATGAGAATCAGCCTTCACCTCCAAATTAAATATCTATAGTGCTCATAATAAATTTTATTTTCTGTCCAGATTTTTTAAAAATTAAACTCATCACAAGCTTAAAGATAGTTTTATCGAAAACCTTCTGAACCTGGACTATTTATATTATGCAGACTCCCCTACAGTTTCTATTATATTAAGTTAACTATCCCGTACAAGTAGGTTCGCCTCCAGGGGCCCTAAGTACAGGGGGGAGTACAGGTACAAGGGATGGCTCCCTGCCAAGAATTCCACTCGGGATTCTATTTATCCGGCCACTCGGCGGGATTTGGCACCGGGCTGTTGGCACCCCTTTATTTACCGGGCCGTCTAATCGGGACAATTGCCCTGTAGCCCTTGGGTCCCCCGGGCCATTTTTTGTCCCCACTCCTCGACCGGCCAGCGGCCCGTTATCGAATTGTTTCCCTCCCTCTTCGGCCGCAATCGAGTTTCGGCTAGTTACTGCCGGTATTACTTCGAGTGTTCCTTGGTCCCGTGGGATATAAGGGAGGGGAGGCTATGCGATGCGTGCAATCTGGAACTGATTTTCAGAATCGATTTACGAAAAAAAATTGATTTTGCAAATGCGGTTTGCAAGTAATTTAAACTTCATTGAATGAGTTTGAATTTGTTAAAACTACTGTTTCTGAATTGACTATGCGTGACAGCAATTTTCATCAACTTTAACCATTGTCGTTCAACTTTAACATTTTTAAATTTTGAAGTATTAAAAAATCTATGTATTTTTAGATTCCAGTAATAGAGAATCGAGAAATTATGTAATTTGTTTATATGTTTGTAACATAATATATTCTGAGAGAAGTAGATATAATTTTAGCAATATAATCACAACCGTCCTTTCAAAGACTGTTTTGCTGGAAGCTTTTTGGGAACTTACTTCATTAACTTGAAAGTTTTTGGAACAGGTTACATCAAGTTCCAAGTTTGAAAATAATGTATGGTGAAAGTAATGTAATATTAGTTTTCCATTTTTACAAAATGTTTGTTACTACTAAAGAGGCCCAATTAGCTACTACAAAAATATCCAAACATCAATTCTTAAGACCATTAATATTTTGTCACCGAAAAATAAGAAATTTTCTTAAAATTAATGTCATAATACTTTAAAGCAAAATGTGCTTAAACATATTTCTTAAACCTCTAATTATTCATTATTTAATTTAGATAATGATTAAGAAATCATATAAGAATTTCCACATATTTATTTTTTATTTGATAATTTTGGTATTATTGTGATCATTTACCACTGTATGTATGTACTATTGTTCAAGTTGTGGTAGATTGTAATATTTATCAATTAATAAAACTCTCTTTCTCAAAACTACGACATTGACTAAATTCCGAAGTACGACCAACTTATGATGTTGAAGTCGTGGTTGTCCGAGTATGTTTAGCCACAAACTTAGTATTCTTGTGTCAGAAGCGGCACCGTTCCGAATTCGGCCTGGCGGGATTGATTTTAAGCTCGTTGTGGACCCACGAAATAAAAACTCGATCCTCCTACTCTGGTTAAAATAAGTTGGTTATCAATAGGATAGTATGTCATAAATGACCAGATAAGGATTAAGCAAAAATTGTTACGTTCTGTTGTTAATTTTGAAGTCCGTTTTGTCTCACAAGGATATAGTCATCTTCTCATATACATTATTCAATACAGTTGTTCAACTTCTAATAAAATAAAATTAAATTAATAAAATCCATTTTTGCCGTTATCGTACAGAATGCTCCTTGCTAGAGCATAACCGAACAAAACGAGGCTTGCCGTAGCCTCAGCGGCGGCAGGGACCATGTCTTCAGCATACTTCCCAGGATTAGTAGCCATTGGGTAGGCCATCGAGGATCGCCCGGAGACGCATAAAAAAATTAATATTGCGGCTCCAAACAGAAGAATAAATAGTAGGGGGGGGGGGATATAGGGGCTAGTATGGATATGAAGGCTTGGACGATGGCCAGCTTACTGGGCTATATTGGCTCGGTCTTCCTCTACGTCGGAACTGCCTCTCGGGTCGTCCGGGAACAAGTCCATTGCCAGCAGATGAATCTTTTATGGTTCAGGGCTCGTCGTCAATAAGATCCTTCGTTTGGAATAAAGTTCCTTATGTCTCCCTGCCAATGGACAATTTTTCATTTTATTTGTCTCCTGTTTTAGGCCCTTTTTTCCTACTTTATGTTTACTTTATACCTTACAGTTAGGGTGTCCTATAGACTACCTTATTATACGAAGAATTACCACTATTGAATACTGTATTATGTGCGATGCTCTAATATAATATTTTATTATTATTAAATGCGTGTTTTTTGAACCCTTAAAGAGGACTTAATTGAATAAGTTGTTACCCAATTGGCTTGCTGTATGAACACAGCATACTAAAAACTAGTGAAACAATCGTTTTATGAAACTTATAATATCATAGTATAATTTATTTTAAATGTATTGTAGTAATATGTGATTTTTTTTTACTTTTTTCTGTATAATTTTCATACTTTAATTATAAATTATAAATTTTCATTTGATAGTTCTAAATGGTATGGTTTATTAGTAATTTATTATTTTTTAATTTTGTAGTAGAAATAGCCCTTATTATTACTCATTTGTTTTACCTTAACATTCGAACAACGTTTCGGGCTTTTTACGTCATATCCAGTTGCTTGTTCTTTTTAAAAAAAATAATGCACAATCAACAGTTTTAAGAAAAATTAAATATTCAATTTTAACTAAACAATTTTTAAATTAATTTAAAGTTATTTAAATATAATTTACTATTTACACAGCTAGTTTATTTATTGTGTATCAATTAACATATATTTTTTAAAATATAAAACTAGAAAGGGAATGTATTAATAAACTCCCCCCCGTCCGCCCAACGGTTGACCAATCCTCATTTTAAAAATTATTCAACTGTTCATTTAATTGTACTACTCAAATATCAAATTCTTCATCAGTTAAATTTGATTTTTTATGACCCATTTTTATTATTCTACCTTATATTTAAAATAAAATACTACGCTAAGTTAGTTGATAATAAGTATAAGTTGAATAAAATATTATAAGGTGATTAATAAAAAATGTGTTATGTAATAAAGAACTGATATTGATGCGTAAATATAATATGAATTGTATTGATGTATTATTTAACGAAAAATAAATATTAGAAATATATAACATGTTTATCTTATAAAATTTTCTTAGTTTTATAATTATTCTCTTCCAAAAGAATTCATAGGCATGCTGTGTTTTAAAGCACCCCGGTAAATTCGGGCAAGATCGCTTGATAAATAAATAATTTATATATTATAATAATAATTCAATTGTATAGGTATCTGTCTACTTGCTGTGAAAGATTGTTCTTTTTAGCGTACTATTTTGTAAAAAAAGTTTATAAATCTGACAATGTGATATGAAATTTATTCCGAGTATTTCAACATTTCAATTCCTTGCTTGTGTAAAAATAAAATGAAAAAAAAAACATATATATTAAAAGGGTCTCATTAAAATCAAGAAATAAACTAATAAAATTAGAAACTCTATTAACCCTCAGTTAATAGATGTACTGATTTGGTTGTTAATTCATTGATGAAATTTGTTAACATTAGTCTCTTTTTATATAAACTTGCTGAAAAATCATTTTAAAAGAAAAATCGTACTCAGTATTATTTTTATATATTTACCGAAAATAATATACTATATTGTTAATAATAGCCATATCGTAATGATTATACTATCAATAATCAGTCATGAAAATTAATCGATAAATTGTCTCGTAATTGAATAAGTCACCATGTATCAGTTTTATATAGATGAAAGTTAAATGAACGAATCCCCTTTCTACCATTTCCCTCCGAATTCCAAGCTCCCTATTGCCGGATTATTACTGGCACAGAATGAGATTCCAGCAAAAGTGGATAAACGGAGTAATTTACGGATGGGGCCAGGGATATACCAATGAAAGGAAATGGAAGATCAAAGCGATTTCATTATTGAATACATCAATCAAATTTTCTATCGAATTAAATCAATATCGATTAGTCTATAAATCGGGCCATCGATGTGTCAACGGCATCCAATGCCGAGTTGTGTAATTGGAAATTTGATTGAAAAATAATATGAGGTATAATTGCACCTACGCCATCCTCTACTTTATTGTGTCAGTCAGATAGTTGTCTATATGAATATATAATATGAGTCCAAACCTGTGTTAAAGGGATCAACACATACCGATATATATATATATTAAATTCTGGTGGTGGATGTTTAAATTGGCAACAGAAAGTTCTATGTATATCTATGAAGTGTGTAACTGTAATGGGAAAACGATTACCTGAAGCCACAATGATCTATTATCCTTTTTTTATAAAGAAAATCTATTTAGATGAAAGGAATATGGTCCGGGTGCGGTCAAAAAAACTCAAATAGTAGAAATATACTATTTTAATGAGCCAACGTTTCGCCCCACGTTGCAGGGCTTCTTCAGGGCTAAAAAAAGATACAATAACTATGTGTTTGTATCTTTTTTTAGCCCTGAAGAAGCCCTGCAAAAAAAAAAGATACAATAACTATGTGTTTGTATCTTTTTTTAGCCCTGAAGAAGCCCTGCAACGTGGGGCGAAACGTTGGCTCATTAAAATAGTATATTTCTACTATTTGAGTTTTTTTGACCGCACCCAGACCATATTCCTTTCATCTTTACACACGGTCAATCAATAATCTTCCAGTTAATCTATTTAGCTTTTGATAAAATCGAGATTTGAAGATGGGACCATAAACAAAGTCTACGATATGATAATACCGTAAAATGAGGTGAGATTGTATCAGCATGAGGAGTTCTCTTCATGTTTTTATCTCTTTATTTACCAATATAATCGGATGGATTAGTCACAGAAAGATAGCTTTGAAGTTTATATTTGAACTAGAAATATTTTTGAAACAGTTGGCAGTGATTGAAATTATTTTATTTGTTTGGTACTCAACGAGTGGGGTGATTTTGTGCCATAATTTTCTTTCCTTTGTAGTTGCAAAGGAATGAATTTAGTCTTGTCTCATTAATACAACTCTTGCTTAAATACAAGATACTCTAAGTTAATTTTGACTTTTTGTTTTCATATTTTTAAGAAAAATGTTTTTTATAATGTGAAAACTTATTGTCATACAAATAGGTATAGTAATGACAGCACGCAGGTAATATCTTAGAGAAGTAGTAAGGGAATACAAATAAAATTAATTCTTCGTATTAAATCAACACTTTTAATTGTTTTCAATAAAGCGATTTGAATGATTTGATGGGAAAACTAGGATTTAGTAACAAACCATATAATTGCACAGCTGTATTGTCCTATTATCACCCCACTTGGCACAATCTCACCTCATCTACGGGATACTGTTTAATGCGTGCCGATGTTTCAGACTAATAAATGGAATGAAAAGAATTAGTATGGTGGAATTGTATAGGTGCCGTCATAAGGGAGCCGTGAAATATTCAATTAAACAATTTGGCAATTTTCTTGGAATTTCCAATTCTCAAATTTTTGGGCCAACAATCGTGTATGCTGACAAAATCCTTCGAAGGATTTCAAACTTTCGAAGTCAAAAATTTAGGAAAAAATCTGATTTATTAGGGGCGACGCGGAAAAAATCCAATTATTTAAGGAGTCACAAACCGAAAAAGATTGGGAACTTCTATTATAGAAGATCTGGAAAACAAAATTAAATTTGTATAAATTTAAATTATATTTATATTTACTATCCGTCTATTTTTTTAATATGCTCTTTAAATATTACTTATTTTTATTATTCTCATATCACAATTTTCTTAATTCTGATGAAGTTCAACCTTCAAGGACATATTTCAGTTAGATCTGTTTTATTTCTAACCACATCCCCTACCTTTATCTCCGCATTACTGGTTATTTTTAACCCCTTTATATTTCTTTTGGTTTTAAATATAAAATAATTAATGAGGGAAAACTTGTAATTCTACTTACTTAGTTATTTATTGTTTATGAACACCTCGTAAATGATTCCTTTATGTAAATACTTAGTTGCTAGTTTATAACGGCTGGTGTTCCATCTACAAGACGTGAACTGGAAGTGGTCTAGAGACCCTGGCTTCAATAAATCGCAATATCAGCGCAGTTCTCGTCATTGCTAAGTTTACGAAACTCCGAGGAAACTATTAAACTTGCGCTCTATCGTGCGCGATAACATGACTCTATTGCGGCAAACTTAGCCGACTTAACTCTCGTCTATATCCGACGTAGAAAACTAACGCCAATAAATTATGTTTGCTTTCTCTATCTCTTCTGATTTATGTAAATCATTATCTGGGTCCACGTTAGTTGAATAAGATTCAATATCCGTAGCGTAATTCGATTTTACTAGATCATTGGATTCAATCCAAACGGTTTAAGTAGAGTATTTGAATTTTTCATGATGGAATTATGATTTCTTGTTGTAGAATTTAAATGTGGACCCATCTCTAATATAGATATATTAGAATTATTATTATTGATAGAGTTATCCGAGACATATAATCATGTTTTTTTTCCGTTTTTCAATAAATATTTATTTCAATCACTTGTCTGTTATAGTTTCAATATGTGACCCTAAATATACGATTGAAATCTCTTAAAAAAATAAATGAATAAATCAATTTTACAGCAATAATTAAGTCAATATTATATTTTTCCGAAGAATGCCCACGGTTCTAAAAATATTAACCTATTTTAGGTTTTTCATCCAAATTTTGGGACAACGCAAAGTAAAAAATACACTCTTCTCAAAACAGATGCATTAGCGCTTTTAACATAATACCAACGTTTTGTGAAGTACAAATTCGTACGAGAACCGTTCACTTTACCCTGTAGTTAATATTGATTTCGACATATTTTTGATATTGTATTTTGGAATAAGAGAGTTTATGGAATAAACAATGTCAGGGGAAATTTTATTAATTTCCATGTATATTTCACATTTATAATATGATGTATAGTGGGTTGCATTTCGAGTTTGGAATGGATCAGTAATTCTAGTTTGGTTTTCTTGAATCTGAAAATGCTCTTTGTGTCAAGTTCATCTGTCCAAGTGTGATGAAGATATCGCCCCGATTCTTCTTCACTTCTTGCTTCTTGCTTCTTGCGTTCAACATCAAGTGCTGTGCGGTAGCTTTAAAGTTTCCAAACATTTATATTTTTTATGAATATGATCGGTGGAACATTCAGATTGATAAAACATTAAAGAAATTGGTACTCTTTTACTATTATTCAAAAGTTCTAAAATCAACACTTCTGGTGCCAACAGCTTAGGAACTCACTTCTTAACGATAGACACCAGTCTCTTCGTTTCCATGTCACTAACAACGTCCTCAGGAACATCTGGAAGTCCCGCAGACCACGGCCGAAGAAGAGGGAAACAGAGCTATAAAAGAAGTAGCGGTTACACGTAGACAGGGCTGTAAACATAGGCGGAAGCTGGAGATTTGTTGGCGCTGGTTTCCCCTCCATTGAGTGACTTCCGCTGCTAATGCCACAGCCTTCCTAACTCTTGACTTCTTTTTTTTCTTTTCTCTTTCTCTCCCTCTCTCTTCCTTTCCGACTCTTTGTTGATTTAGCTGTTATCTTCATCTTCTCGTTTCTTGCGAAAATCGGCTCGACAATTTATTTAAGGGCCACTTCGGCTGATTTACATCTTAATTTTTTAAAAGGTGTTTTCTTCAGCTGCTCTTCCTCCTGAAGAATCATTTCGGCTAGGGCTTGTTACTTAAGAGGAATTACACTGATCGATATTCTTTTTTCTTGAATAAATCTGTTTAACTATTTTGAATTTCAAATAATAATAATTATTTTTTCTTATAAATATTTAACTTTGTTCTTGAATGTATCTATATTGCCATTTTATTTTAAAAACTAAAAATGTACAGAATATTACACGTGTCAAAAATGTGCTTATTTTTTTCCTTCATGAATATACTATATAAAAATTTCGTCCCAAACCTCACAGGAGAAATAAGTAAAACCTTTATATACATTAATATGACCGTTCAACTCATACCAATATTAAACTATGTTCATAAATAATAATAAATAGACATATTAGGAAATATAATGATTAACAAGAAGTAAAAACTGCCATCAATTTTATTTCGGTGAAACTTTTATGAATTTGAGCCCAAGGATCTCAAGAATAGGAAACAATAAAATTTCTAAAAACATAAATTTTATAGCATTGCAAAATAACACAAGTTTGGTATTAAAAGCTCATTAATATTAAACTGGAAAAAATCCCAAATATAGAAGAATAATGGAATCAATTTGTATAAATAAAAATATTTAGAATTCAGTGAATTTTAAAACACGAAAAATATCAATAATAATGAAAAAATTAATGAATAAGAATATAAAATGTAGGTGGAGGCATAAGATAAACCCTTTAGAAAGCATTAATGGACAAAAGATTATGTGAAAGTGAATACATACGGAAACTTATCTATTCTATATTATCATTTTTTGTGTATTCGTGTAATAATTTAACGATTTTTTTTCTATTAGGCATTAATGAAACAAGCAAAAAAAAAAAATATAAATGGGAACGATTATAAAACATAAATGCCATTAAAAGGAAAAGAAGAGTAGCATTCGGAGATTATGAAACGGATAGAGCACTCTGAAATTAAAAAAAAAAATGATTGATTGATGAATGCTAAAAACATGCAGGTAGAAAGAGTTGGGTCCTACAGCCTCTCGAATTTGTGCTTAACAATGACGGATCACTCCGGCTAAATACAATAAGCTATTTTGCCGCCATAAATGCCCCTCCCCCCTCCCCCAAAAAAATGCTATGAGCGTGTGCGCTCAATCACACGAGTAGGCAAACTGGTTGTTATTTACATATGTACAGTATACAAAATCCTTCTCTTGCATAGGGCATTTCTGTGTTGCAGGCATTTTTTTAAAGTTAAGAACATAATTTCGATTTCAAAATAGTATAAATAATTCATAATTTCTCATAAAAAACGTCGAAATAGTGATAAACTATAGTTTTGGAATTTGAAGTATAATTTATATATTTTTTTAAAACATAATATCTTATTCCATTTTTGTTTTGACTGCCGCCAAAATAGCCCTGAAGAAGCTCTGCAACGTGGGGCGAAACGTTGGCTCATTAAAATAGTATATTTCTACTATTTGAGTTTTTTTGACCGCACCCGGACCATATTCCTTTCATAATATCTTATACATTATCAAGGATTCTCCTTTTTGTTGTTTTTGATAGAAAGCACGATAACCATTATTCTCCACCCACTTTTTATCTATTGACTAATGTTAGCTAATCATTTTTTGTTGTTAAGTTGATCCCGAAAGCGAATATCAATCTAAAATTCACGTACCGAACTAACCTGCTAATTTTGAGATAAATTAACCTGCTACGAGATTTTAGTAAGAATTTACAGCTATTTGCGATAACTCAATCACCCTGAAGCACATACATGCAATTTAATTTAATACAATTAGTAATTTCTTTTTCATTTATTTTTTTAAAATCAAAATAAAGTGTGATAATAACAGAATGACTTACACCACTTTTCCTTTCAGAGACTCTTATGTAGTCTACTCTCTCCCCCATCGTCCTACCCTTCCATAAAAATGACTAAACCAAAAAAGGTAGGCCAGGTAAAGGTTAATCACAAAAAAAAAAATCTCATTTCTCATTGTATGTTTTTCTAAATTTTACAAATAAATCAATTATAAACAAAAAAAAAATCTAAATATTACAGTTTGTTAAATCCATTAAGACATATTATTTAAGGATCTAAATTGAATGTTCAAAGAATTAAAAATAATAATAAAAAAAGTTTCAGATTAGAATGATGTATGCCCTGACACAAAAGCATTATCTAAATAAAAATCTAAACAATTCCATGTTTTAACTTATTTGTTAGAGTTATTCCATCCCTTTATCCATCTCACACACAAAACAAATTGAGGTCATGCTCTGTTTTTTTTAATTATTCATGCCAACTCGGACATTTGAAATATCTATTGCCACTCCATCAAGTTCCTAAATTTATCTCAGGAATGAATGTTGCATATAAATTTTTTTTTTTTAATCTTGTAGCTGTTGATACAATGAAGTATAAATGTTACAGTGTTTGGACTTTTGTTATTTATTCTCATTGCTTTTAGGTAATATAATGATTAGTAGATATTACGGAAAGGGTGGAGTTTTTACAGAATAAAAAAATTGAAGAGTGATTTATACTATTGTAATTAATCAGTGTTACCTACATAAATGAGATCTTGCTATTCGATGGCTTGTAGTTTCATGGCATCAATGACTTTGGAAGATAAATTCTGCTTTGAGGTATTCTTGATCATCGTTATACGTTCCCCATACTTTACGACCATGTTGAGTTTGCTACGGTATGCACGATGCAAGGCAACACTATCTACAAATAGCCGATAATATGTGTGCCTGAACGTCGGCTAACACACGATGGCTGATCGTTTGACATTAAGGTTGAACTTTTGGGACAGTAGTAAACTAGAAAGCGACATTTCACGTGACATTTCGTAACTAGATCATGAGGTTAGCTAAAGTTTTATTTTGAATAAATTAAGAAAAATTATATGTTTTACTCCTTTATTGTTCTATTTTCTTTGTCATGGGAGAGGGGGCTGGGTGCATTTTCATACTTATCATTAGAAGTTTCTAAAATGTCTGATACAAATATTTATATACTAGTAGCTCCCTTTCGGTAAAATAATCTAAAATTCGATGTCTTGGGCTGCTTTATAGGCAGAAAAGTACAAAAAAGTAGAACTGATTTTCAGTCAAAATTTTTCTTTTCTAAGAAAATAAATATTCGAAAAAAAATAACATTGTTTTATTAATTTTGTTAATTAATTACCAACCGCTTAACAACAATATGATTGATAAACTTAAAATATGTCGTATTTTATCTGAAATAACAAAAAGTGTAGATAATAAACTAATGAGTGAATTATATCATAGTCAAAATTAAATTTTTTTTCCCCTCCCGTAGTTTATGTTCTTTTACTTTTTCCTCATCATCCTTTTATACATTTTCCCCTTTTAAACAAGTTAAAATATTTTCAATTTCTTTTATTGCTGTATCTTTTATCTATATCCGCTGAGCTCACTGGTAGTTGAGTTCTTTGTCTCATTCTCTTTTTCTTATCTTTCTTTTACCCCCTTTTCTATTATTTCTTATTTTTCCTTACCCACGTTATTAGTTATGTTCACCAGTTATTATTATTGTCATGTTTTCTATTCATGTCTTTTGTCTAACTTAACTTTATATTTTGTTTCTTTAGTGTAGTATTATACTTACGTATTTCATAGATATTATACTTACATATTTCATTATTTGCATATATTTTCTTTTACTCGTTTTTTTTTTCTTTCCATAACTTTAAATTATTATTAAATTAAAATATTTATATTTATTTGTTTCTTTGCATAACATAACTTTGAATTCCTATTTCCTTAATTATGTAATTTTACTTACATATTTAATTATTATATATACGTTTTATTTTCCACTTCATTCATCACTTTATTTTTATTAATATTCATTCTGTACAATTTGGCTCTATTAAATAAGTTTTTAACTTATTTGTGTTATTTTCTGACCGCAACCCCCAAACATCTTCTCTTCATATATTATTTCCTGTTTTTTATGCCTAAGAGTGGTAATACAGTGGTTTTACTCATACATTTTTCATCCTCAAAGCCGACTTTAAAGTGATAAAATAAGCAATTCCTCTATAAATAATTCACTAGCGAACATAGGCCATCCCTTGTGGAAGAAATAGTGAGAGTATTGGGCTATTTGCCAGGCTCAGGCCGCTGTTAATGTCCAGTATCTGGCTTGTCTCATGGTCGCGTAAAATCGCCATTGACCCTTCGGCGTTTTTAAAACCCGCTCCTAGAGCCAATAAAAACCTGTTTATTACGCTTCGTAAAATAAATCCAACGCGGACGTACACAAGACCATCTTACCCTCAGATTCTATAATAATTTAACAAGGGCTTCTTTGTCAGTTATTAATTACAAAGCGTGGGAAGAAATTTTACGGACTATTGGGTATATGTTTTGTCTACTTGTGAAGACCATTGAAGATTTTGAAAAGGATATCGGATCGTGAATAATATTAAAAGTTTGTAATGGAATCTTAAGTCAAATCTTCCGCATCATTTGAGAGAAAGTTTTTGATATCCTAAATTTCTTGTTAATTTTGAAAATAAATTTGTTTTTTCACAATGTCAAATTTGAAGTCATAATTTTTACTATAGTACCACCTGCACTCACTCTATTAGTTGTGTTACCTCTGATTTCAATTTCTGTAGTTGTACCTATTCCTGTAATGATGAAATATTACTAGTTCTATGTTATAATATTTCTGCCAAAACTACCTGAATTAATGAAATTCATTAAATTAAACTAATTCATTAGTTTCCTGCTGATAGTTGAGAGACTATGGAGTTTGTTTTGTTATATTTTAACAATATCCCTTAATTAATTATTAGGATGAAAAATAATAATTCAATTACTTCTCCTATCCATTGTTTCAATTTCGAGTCGCCTCTTTACGTTGACTCATATCTTTTACCAAAACCTCCCTGTAAGTCACGCATTACATTCTATTCCCTATCTTCCATTATAGATTTTTTTTCCTTTCTATTTTTCGTTTTAGGGGAGTGATATGAGGGAGGTGTAGGGCGAGGAGTATGGGCTATAAGAGGAGGACTGCCCCTCACTTAGACAAATTGAATTATTCCTCAATGACGGTGGAGGGGGAGGCCTTTGAAATCGGCTCGAGTGGTTTTTAGCTCTTGGGGTCCGAGACTTATTACATTTGGCCGCTATCTCTGACTCTTGTCCGAAGGAAGTCAACATTTGCGGACCAATTACTGAGGAGATCTGTCGCATCGCTCGCTCATTGGTTCGTTACTGACCGTCTGTCTTTCTAAGCCCGCTTCTGATATATTATTGGCAGGGGGAGACGAATAAGCCTTTCCGATTGGTTCGGAACAAATCGATTGTGTAATTTTTATTTCGATTGGTTTTATTAGGCCACTGCTTTCGTTTCGCCGTCCATTTTGAGAACATAGTCCTCCCACCATCACCATTCGGGCTTTCCCAATATATCGTCTATTGAATTCTAGAACTTCATTGATCAAAATTAGTTATCATTTTTACAGGATCAATACTAGTTGCCAAGTCAAAGTAGTTAAAATGTATTTTTTTAAACTTTAGAAAGAGTTATAATGTAAGAACAACATTCGTTAGCTCTTTTTTTGTACTCAGAAAATGATTTTCTATAATTTAACTCCTTGCCTGTTTATTTTTCCTATCTTATTTTCTCAGTTTCTATGTTTGGGGTGTCTATCTACATAGAATATATTTATAAGTAAATATAGATACATGTCTATATTTGGCTATGGATATAAACTATATGGCCTGTCGATCACATCTCCCCGTATTATACTCACGATTAGTAAATCGTCAAATGCATTGATTAACAGAGCCGAAATTAAGGTGGAAAAACTAAACTATTATTATAATATTATCAAGATATATTGAGGACAGAAATCATATTAAGTTTATAAATATCTTTTTTATATTTTTTCTATCTATTTCTACAATTAGTTTTCTAGATAATACATGAGGAACGGATTGCAGCCGAATATAGCAACGCAAACATAATTTTAATACAGGCAGTAATAACCTGTGTTAAAAACATCCATGCCTTAAAATATAAAAAAATTAAAATAATAGCCTTTTATTGCTTGTTCATTCTCATTTATTATAAATATTTTCAAGGGACAGAACCAAAACAACAATGTATTTGCCTGACCGGTAATAAACCCTCACGCGGTTATACTTTATTTTTTCTTTCCTTCTGATTTTATTTGCTTGAAGATATTACTATAGAAATTTTACACAGTGTAAAAAAAATCGATCTTGGACATCGAATAAAAGATAATGAGGTAATATCTACTTCGAATTGTATGAGTTTTCAAGATGTAAAAAACTAACTGGCACAACTCATACTTTTTACTGCTAAACTTTTACTAAAACTTAATTCAAAGTAATACAGTAACTAGAAGTCCAATTAAATTTTAGGAGATGCTTACTCAATAAATAAAGCGAAGCTACTGGAAATTTTAAAGGAAGAGGTTTATTCCTGTTTTTTTTAATATGATATGGAAAATTTCAAAGCAGTAAACATTACAGTGGTAACAGAATGATCAGGCCTGGGATGAAAAATGAAAACAATTTGTTTTATTAAAAATTTCTTTCCATTATATATAAATACTAAAGGCACATTTATTGTTATGTATTTGATTGGAAAATAAATTTTATATCAAAATTTAAATTATTTAAAATATATTGATTCAGATCAACATCTTCAGAGGGGTGTTGTGAATTTGGTTTAAGGATGCCCTCTTCGGAAGGTTCCTGGATCTGCCATTGAAATAGGGGGTTATATTAGTTACAAATATTTCATTTTATTACAACTTATTAATGTTATTACGATATGGACTCACCTCCCTCCCCCCACAATTTAACTTGTATATTTGTATGCCCGACAAGTTGACTATGGGCAATATTTAACCAGACTGATGGCAACTTAAGACGAAGCAGTGTTTGGTTTCACGGCTGAGATGGCCGCCAGATCCTCAAACTGTTGACAGTGCATACTCCGGCCCAGGATTGTCATTGATTGCGGTTGTCTTGTCTTATTGATGCCTTGTCGTGTGGTGGGGGTTTTATAACAGCATCTGTCACGCTACCAACTAGTCTAGCTTTACATATTTCATGGCATCCGTTCATCGGAAAATTCGTTCCCCATTACCTTAGCGTAATTGTGTTTTCGCTCGCCATGCAAGGATATTCGACAAAAATTGATTTCTTTAAGTCATCAGGTGGGGAGAAGTTTCAAATCATTTATATCTAGAAACAGAACTAAAATACAGGTTACACAAGCGATTTATAAACAGTTTTTGAACTTGTATTGTTATTGCTCGTATGCCAAATCTTAATTATTTTTGTTTAATAAATAAGAAACAAGAGAGATAAGGTGTGAATGAGAAACATATATGAAGGCTAATCTTAAATCATATATATTAATAAATGGGCAAAATGACATCCTTTTGTAGATATTAAACATTACCTGGAAACAATTAGGGATATTTTAAAAATTCAACTTTCATATTCGAATTCATTTTCGAAATAATATAATATAGCGTTAGTCCACAGTTTATGGCATTATATTATCCGTTAAAGGTACACTGTGGGTTGAATCGGCTTTAATGTTTGAATATTGTTTCATATTCTTTATCAGTGGGAGGCTCAAAGGGTTTCGTTTAGAGTTTTGTTACATTGACTCATTACGTAGCCCTTGCCATTGTGTCATTAACCACTGTCATGTTCAAGGCTTATAATGTTTGAATAAAGCCTGGCAATAAATTAATTTGTTGACTGTGGGCTGAGAGTGGGGGAGGGGGTATTGTTGGTCAAATGCCTTTTTATTGGGCGACTTCAGCAACATGGCCGCTTTGTTGAATCCTATCAACTAGAGTTTGATCTTTTGCCCATATCAGATCCTTTTCAATAAGTGCAATTTTTGTTTTATCAATCAATTTGAGTGTGGTTAATCGTTAATTAAAAAGGACTGGGCCCCTTCCCTTATATCCTCAATACTCGATATCTACTGATGATTATTATATCGATTATGAATCTGGTGTATTCCTGATTTTGATAGCTCCAACGCATATGTTATATTATATATTAGTATGTTATCATCTTATTTGTTTAAATAATTTTACATTATCAAGAAACGGTATAATTGTATTTACTTTACTATTATCACTCAATATCCAGTTGTAGAACCGACATTCCGGAATGATATGGAATATTGTCTTAGTGTTTTCGCGAAATTGGCATCTGGATATGTCTTTTGCGATTGGTGGAGTTTATCCATTTCTGAGTAATATCTAGTTCATTTCTCAGCGGAAACTGCGACTAGAGGATTTCTAAGGCTTTAAATATATTTTTAGAGTCTCCTTAGTTTCTCTTTTCCCATATGTCCTGCCTTTATTTTGGATGTTCTATTTCAGTAAACGTACGGGTTCTGAGTGCAAGGAGGATTCTATCTCGACCTGGATGAGAGAATGCCTCATTAGCTCCTTCATATGGCATTTCATTTCCCCCAGACACCCACAATACCAGTTTTCCATATCAAAAGAACCGACTTTCTATTATTACTTATAGTTTTGTCTTTATCGAGTATTTTATTGTGTCTCTAAAGTGCTCAACGAGTTTGAAGCATTTACTAATAATTTAAAAATTCTTGACTGGCAATGTAGAACATTTCAGTGATATTATTCACTGCTACAGTATGCAAAGGTATAATTAGAATTTGTGGATGGGATCTTGAAAATATTGTGATATATATAATATATATCATATACAACATATTTATTGTAACCAGATCCCAGTAATTGCTTTAAAGAATAAACATAATTTTTCTAACTACCTGTACAGTAATAATAATTCCATTTGGCCAATTAGGGGGGTGCTTGACAATTTAAACTTGTTCTTGATAGCATCTAAGTTCAGAAATCAACAACTTCAATGAACTAACTCTCTGTGAAGGACTGGACTTACTCCTCGCCAATCCTCTTTAGTCTAAGTCAAGGTTCTGTAATAATATTCCTTATCAACATTTAAAATACAATATTATGTTGTTATGGAATATATTACATTACAAGAAATGAAAATCCACTCGTTTATCGTGGTTTAAAATATTTATTGTCCCTAGTTGGTAGCGACCATTCCACTTCATATTCCTTGATAATTTATAAGAAATTGCCGGCACTGAAGGGGAATTATCTTCCCATTTTCATTTAAAAAGAGGTTACAAGAAGGCTTGAGACCAATCGATCCTGAGGGGCACCGTAACCCACAGTAATTTGTTTACCCGGTTGCATTATGAAGTAGGAGTTCTGAGTTTTGGCCTCTTCTCTTATTAATATCGATACACCATCTCTGCTGATGACTATTAAATCGGTTGCCTGATCTCGTTCCTTTTTGAAATCGATCGTTGCTATAGAATAATGTAATAGTATACATTAGCTCTGAGTAGGTACGATTCCATCTTAGGCATCAAGTGGTGCAAGTCTTAGGGACTTCTCAATATCTTCTGCTAATTGAACTCACACAGAGAGGTTAATTTCTTCCTTTTTGCTGAGTAATGTGAAGTAGAGTAAATGCAGGAACAGAGGAAAAGCAGCATTGAAAACTGGCGGTATTTGAGCGCCTTACCTTGAACACTCAATATATTCCCTCTTTTAGCTTATTTATAGTAAATATATGTTCAACCTTGCCACCCTGTTGATTTTTATAACTATAAACCATAACCATTGGCAAAAAAAAATCCATTTTACCATAAAAATTTGAGGCGAGAAAATGTTAAATATAACATTTCGCCTCTTTTTTTCCAGTGGGTTTTGTTTTTATTTGTCTCATTATAGTATTTGTTGTTTTTTATGCAAATACAAGTCAATTTTTGGTTTTACTCCAATTGGCATTGCGTAGAGTTTAAAAACACTTTTCAGAAGAAGGTGAAACAGTTAGTAATGCATTGAAATTCATGTAAAACAATTTTTTTATATATATTTATAAAAAAATGATATATTGGTTTTTATTGAGAAATTAATTAAATTAAATCTGTACCACTGCAACTCATGAAGGGTACACAGCACTTTGTAAAGAAGTACTGTTTCTAGACCAACGGTTGTGCAAGGAGGTGATTTGGTCAGACTTACGCTTAGAATTCAAGGTACCTATTTCATGAGACTGAGTGAATCACTGACGACTCCCTATCCCACTGGGCTGACTCACGGCTACAGTAAAACAGAAAATGATTATCTACCAGAGCTGGATTCGAACCGGAAGTTAATCGCACGGTACCTTACCACTGAGCTACCCGCTTCCACCTATTGAAACTCAAAACTTATTTAATGAAATCTTGATTTGCACTTGTCCAACTCCACTTTACGCAGGAAAACTCTTTCACAATTGGTTAATTAATTGAGAAGGAACTCTTTATTGCTTAATTTTACCGATTTTTAAAAATACTAACAGCATAAGGCAATGAATATATAAGGCATCCTCTTTTCTATCTCATTTAGTATATAGACAATTTATTTATATATTGTCTATGCATTTATTATAATATTATCCTAAATATTATAATAAATGCATAGACAATTTATTTATATATAAAATATAATATATTTATTAATGTATCTTATTTTGTTTCAGCATTTCGATTGCAGAAATCACATCCGAGTCATCCAGCCTATAGGAGATGGAGAGAGGCTTTATGTCTGTGGGACCAACGCCCATAACCCCAAGGATTGGGTCTTATATGTGAGTAATCTTTTGTTGATTTCCTTAATTTTATTTTATCGTCCATAAAACTATACTTATTTTTTTATCCACACTATTTAAAATAACAGGCAATATCAATTCGGTTTTTATCTTTTTTTTTTTAAATATTTATGATTGTGGATTAATCGTAGTTAAAAGTTATTTATCAAAACAATTAAAAGTTTAAATTGAAATTTAGTGGTTTGTTACATAAATATTTAAACTTTTTATTTCCTTGATTCATAATCATAAAGAAATTAGTATAAAGAATTCATTCAGATTTTTCTTCTTTCACTACATCGATTCCATTTGTTAATCGATTCTTGGAAGTTAGAGTTTATCTAGTTTTTTCATCACAGCATTCGATATGAGAAAAAAATATTACCCATTGAACTGAAATCAAAGCCTAAATTAAAAATTATGTTGTTCTTTAAACGACCTCCTCTAGTCGCAGCATACTCATCGCATGTCATGGAAGTTCGTGTGTCCAGACTTATGCTGCATACTTAACAGGTTACACTATATGTAACAGGTTACATATATAATGGAACGGTTACATTCGCAAAAATTGAGATAAGGTTACCATTCCTGTCGTTACATTCCGTAGTGATCCATTGTTGATCACTTTTTAACATGATATATTATACTATACCAATGGCGACCCGATGTGCGTGGCAGATGCTATCGCTCTGTTGGCTTATTTAAAACTCAAATGAGTTAAATAACGATCGATCTTGTGAATCGATAGTAATAAAAGGTTAACTGTCCAATTATGGATTGGTAGTAGTTTGGAAGAATTTGAAAATAAGATAAAAACAGCAAACAGTGAGCGTTTAATAGGTAACTGGCTCTGTGTAAATATTTTTTTAACTGATGACATATAAATATAAACATATAAATTATTAACGTTTTTATAACGAATGGAGCCGAATAGCTTTCAAAACATGTCAATAGGAAACGTTGATTTTTATTTTTTATTAAAAGTTTTTATATTAGTCTGAAATTTTAAATCATAAAAAGATAGAAAAAATAATTGTTTTTTTTTAAGATGATGATAAATTTATATATTATATATTTATTTTATAAATTTTTGTGAACCTTATCTATTAAAAACTGCGAAGAAATCTTTTGATATTTATTATTGGGATGAACATAATATTGTAAAAGGTTAATTATATGATATATTCTTAATTTATTTTTAAATAAATAGTGGTGTGTCTGAGCTGGAACTTGTATCAGTGTTTTTATAACTATTACTAGATAAGTAGCCTCAGGTGTCTCTCAAAGTAACAACATGTAGATTACATAATGGAATGTTATGACAGTATTATTTATGTTACTTTATGGACCTACTCTATTGATACTCAATTAAACTAATACAAGAACTATCCTTACTAAGCTGTTCCATCTCTTTCGAATATTCTCGTTTCATTTGAGTATCTGAGACGACACCTTTTGGATCAAATAAGCTGTTCAAATTCGGTATTTAGAGTTGTTTTATTAGTAGAACAATACCATAAAAGAGGGAGTAAATTACCATCTAAATTTTGTCCTATCCTATTATTTTTGCGGGTTATAACATTTGGCCCACCTCTAAAACATCTCCTAACAAAAAATGATTTTCCTCCCACTCTTCTTTGTTTTTCGTGGTCTTCCGAGATTCTTAGGTATTAATGAAATACCAATTCACTCTCAGCTGTTTTTGAACAAAAATGGGTTGAAAATACGTATTTCGCGATATTGATCTTTTCAAGCTTTTATTTATTTTTAGAGAGAGTGTAAGTCAAATACGCGTATACTCTTATACCTTTTTTTTCGTCAGCACTGTGTCAATAGTCAATACCCGTGATTGGGGTACGGATCTGAATTTCCACACTCTTGTGGCAAATTCACCTTCGTTTCTTTCAGCCGAGATGGCTACCTCTACAAGAACTGTTGACTCTCTTGATCGGCGCCCGAAGGCTGATGGTTCCGGATACCGTAGCAAATGAACCAGGAGTAAATATGTCGAGGCCCTACGTGGGATAAAAGCTGAAGGCGTGTGCTTAGTGGCCCAATAACCGTTGGCTTTGATCTCACCCACCAGGTAATGGTGGCGTAGTCCTGTCCCCTTCCGTTAGCGACATACCAAGCCCTCACAACGGTACTGTTATCCGGGATATCTACGCTACGGGGCTCATATAATATCTGTTATAATACACACACGCGTATAAGGAGCCTTCAATTAAATGACAATGGATCCATGTTTAGAAAATTATTATTTAAAATTTCATATGGGAGCACTTTATGTATACAATCTAAATTTGTTATTGAAAACGTTAATTTTTAGACATACATGGCAACAAAAAATTTAAATAAGGTGTAGAATTTTAAATTGACAAAAATAACTTTACTTCTCACAAGTGGATACATCAAATTTTGTACAAAACTCCATTGTGTATCCATACTCTAGTAACCTTCATAAATTGGTTATAGTATTTAAGGAAGAAACTAAATTAGTTAAATTTTCCTTAAATAAATTTCAATTAAATAAATGTTTTTCAAGGCAGGCAAGATCAAAGATTTATGGATATATTGTATTTTTGTATTTAAATCATATCTAACGGGGGAAAGAATTTGTATGGGCTTGTATTCGTTCGATGTCCAAATTAAAAAGATTTAAAAGTGAAAAAAAATTTAAGCTTAAAAAAGTAGAGAAGGTTAATGTCTAGTGTATTATATATTTGTAGTCCAAAATTACAAAAGTAGGGCCGAGATAAATAAATTCTGAATCCGGTTTGGCAGGGTTGAAATCTATTTCGTGGCAGACTTACCTAATGAATCTCGACCCTTCCAATCTGGTTAGAATATCAAAATGAGAATAAAACTTAGATAATAAACTAACAATATTGATAATTATTATGACATTTAGGCAATGGTTTAAGGGTTTTATTATTTTTTAATGTATTTTTACATCATTATAACGAATCACCAAAGCGTTAACTGTATAAACATTTCTATGTTTATCTTAAGCGGAAACACGGCTTTTTTTATGTGAAGAAACTGGTGCAAACTTTTCTTTTTTACTCGATATGATAAATTGCAAACTCTGTTATATACTCGATTTTATCATTAGGAATAAAATATTTTAAAACGGCCGCGGTGATTCAAGGAGCCCAGAAGCGGATTTCTACCGCCCCTCTTATGAGACACCTTTACAGCACAACAATAAATCGACAACAGGGCTTCCAGGGATCTGTCCTCCGTAAGATCGTCCGGGGAACCACGCTCCAGAGAGCCAAAAACGGAGTTATACGTGAAGAGCTCCAACTCCCTACTGTGCCGGAGTATATAGGCCGACGGCACATCAAATTCTTTGATGGGCTGAAGGCCTGTTGCAACCCACTTTTCAGGGAGATCGTCCCTCCACCACGACCTGGGAGGTGGCAGAGCACGGTTCCCTTAGTCGACGTCCTCGACGAGGGAAGGCCTTAGACTCTTCAAGTCTGAGGTCTAAATTTTCACCATACAACCAGCGGAACGGCCCCTCCCCGTTCCAATAATCCACTAGCGTCAGACAACCAATTAACAACCTTCAATGGACCCCTCACCTAACCTTATAATGCCAAAAGGCAATCCAAGGTATCATTAACACCCAGATATACATATAGCATACCTCCTATATGTATGTACCAGATATTCAATAACATCATTATAGGAGGGTATGAAAAAAAAAAAAGGAATAAAATATTTTAAAATTAAAAAAAGAATGTTGACAACCTACTGACTCTTATCACATTATTTTCTAGCTCCATTTCTTTGCCTAACGATTAATTACATCTTCCTTCATTCATCTTTGAAATCCAATTCGAATTATCCACTCATAATATCCACTTCCATTTCTTAGAAGTACCTATACATACCCTCCCTTTAAACTGTTTCATTCGAGTCTTCATCGTCCGTGGTACATTGCTTTGGAATTCCTCTCCCCCTTAATATCCATCAAGCACCCTCTTAGCTACTTTTCCAGCTTATTCACTCATCTCATCTGTCTTCAATCCTCCTGGCTCCAGCAATATGCTCTCTTTCTCATATTAATCTTCCGAATTAAAAACGTAAAAATATTGTTGCTGTTGTAAGAATAATTGTAGGAATTGATCGATTGATTTCCCATGCCGATCATCTGTAATGAAGAATAATAATCTTTTTTATAAGCTTAAGCTTTTATATTGTGCTGTTTTTTATTCAGAAAATTCAGGTCTATCAAAAGAGAATATTTATTGGATACCATGTAATGACATGAGAAGAAATGTGTTCTCTTGAAATTTTCAGTTTAGACTCTGTGGTTAGGTTTCCAGGTCACACTCTAAATAAATTTTCTAGAAGTTCCAAGTTAGCTAATAGTAAATATTTTATAAGCTTTTCCCTCGAAACAAACGTATCAGTCGAACTGTGTTTAATTGCCGATTTGTGTCACACGGACATCTGGGGGCTCACACATAGCGTTAAATATTCAAGAAATAAGCCATTGGAGAAGTTGATGAAGTAATGACTCAGGAAGTTATGCTGTCTATTTCCATTCTCTTATTAATTGATTGGTTGCGACTTGGGATCTTCCATTGTTTTATCATTTTCAGAAATCCTTTATTTATTTTTCGCATGGTATAAATTTCTATGTTTCAAAATAAGTAACTTCTTTACAAAAAAGGCTTAGTTTCAATTACGGCCAGGTCTGGTTGAACCAATCATTGGAGAGTATTCGGATCACGTGACTCTGAGAAACTTCACAAAACATTTAGTCGAGCATTTACTATTTCTACCTCAGCCGTTCTGGTTGAAATACGTATTTTTTTCAATCTTCTGAAAAATATTTTTAAGTTAAACAGGTAATATTTGTAACTCATTTTTTTTTTTTTAATAAGCTAAAAATATAAATTAGCACGCCGTATGAATGTCAAGGAATGTCGCATGATAAAACATTCCAATATTAAATTTGATTTTCTCTATAAATTAAATATGCATACCTTTATATTTGTACTTGACAAAAAAAATTTTATTATTCAATAACTAATAAAAAGAGCTGATAAATATCAGTTATTTTCGAGAAACAATATTTCTGTTACACAATTTTATTATTAAAAAAATATTTATGGTAATTTAACTTTTTTCGAAATTTTTAGAAATACTTTCTCATAAAAATATTCTTTTTCCTATTCAATACATTCAATGTCAATTCCTATAACTATTTCATTTGAAAAGGCTAAAATTCTCTTATGATTCTTCGTTACGGTTTTGTTCATGATTTCAGGAATATGGATTGAGCGATTTCAGTTTTAAATGTCATGCCTTTGTCAAAACAACACTTCATTTTTCACCCACTTTAAAATATATAATTTAAAAAGGAATCTCAAACATCTTGCTGTATAATCTAAAATTAATAAGTGGCATATGTGTGTTATGGATGCCTCCGTATTAAATAGTGGAAAATTGAAGAACCGTCGAAGGAATTGTAGAAAGAATGGGGGACTTTTTAAAATTCATCTCCTGTTTCAATTTTATTTTTAGTGTAGAATAATATATTGCAATTAGATGATATTGACGCCTCTTGGTTTGTAAGAAATAGCCAATTGCATCTTGGGCTATAAATAGAATCAATAGACGACTTCATCAAAAAACATAAAATTCCACTCCTAGTTACCGGCGTTAAAGGAGCAGTGGCTCACAACTTGGGAAACCCAACCTCAACCCGAATACTAAAGCCCAGGCTTCTTCAAGACATCCTGCTATGAATTCTATATTTATTAGTTATATTATTGTCATTACTATTTTATTTATTTTTTGTTTTGTATTTTTCTAAAATTGGCTTTTTTTTCGATTTGAAGTCAAATATTTATGTTATTATATCTATAAATGCCTTTGTTTTGTTATTAACATTTCTTCTTACGAATTATTATTTTTATATCTTTAGTTATTTTTTTTTATACTTACTTTTTATTTAATTCATCGTTATTATTCTCAATAGTTCAATATTTATAGCGTTTTAAATAGTTAGAGTGTCTTTTGCATGAGGATATACCTCTCCCCCTCCTATTATCAATTGTTTAACAAAAAAAATATCAATTATATTAACCATGTGAGTTAGACTAGCCCGATCTGGAGTTAAATATAATAATGAAAATTAGATGCTCCTCCTGCAAAAATCTGGAAAAGTGAAAATGTAAGACAAACAGCTCCTCAGCAATACTACTAAAGAAAAAGATAAAGTATTTTAGAGGTGGACAGTGACAATAAACTGCTAGAGATAGAATATTCAAAGAAGTGGAAGAAGAACATAAAGACAGTTGTTCTTGGAGACCATTGCAGGTGTTTACTGCTTCACTTTACCTCCCTGTCAATAATTTAGTAGGCCGTTGTCCGTTTATATCCGCGGAATAGCGAACAGTTGGCTCTGTTTCCGGCGACTGGAGCGCTTCTCCCGCAACCGCAGATACCTCAACTAATTAGCTATCTCGCTGCTCCATAATTGTCGGGGCTATTACCTCCAGTAGTTTACAAGGTGCAGTTATTGTGCTCCTCTATTGCCGGCCATATTTCGCCAATCGCCGACCGCACAGTTACCACCTCCTAGGGACTGTATAATGAACCTCTAGTGAACACAGTGGCGTACGGAACTGTCTTAATTTTAGCCCTGGAGTTTGCGAAATTAAACAGCTGGGCGCAGTTGGTAGACTGCGAAGAGGACTTGGATTGCCACCGGTGTCCTGCCATTCCGTTCTCTTGGCGCGGAAATTTAATGAGGCTCCTGGATCTGTTATTGCTTAGGAATAATGAATGAGACTGTCTCCCCTATTGGTCTTCTTATTTACAATCGGATCTGTAGCTGTCAACAATAGGTTCATTGAATCCCTTCGCTGATTGCTCCTCGTTAAGAAAATCCCTAATAAGGGATAACGATCTCCAGATTTAGCTTTATTGTCCCTTCCACGTTATAAAACTTAGCCTAAAATTATCAAAGAAGACAAGACTATCATCGAAGTAATGTAGAAGGCACCAATTTAATTTTTTAGAGAATTTCCAAATTTTGTAATATATCAAATGTCTTTATTATACACTTTACATTTCATCAGGAGTATGGCAAAGTAATGAAAGTACAAAACTAATTTTTAAGGAGAGCAAAATTCATATTTAAGCATTCATTGTAAATCATTTATTTGAAATTATCGTAGATAATTAATAAATATAAGTTCTATCAATATCATTTATTTCTCATTAGGTTTTATAGTTTTCCCAAGAAATGCAGATTCGAGGATAAAATTATATTAGCAAAATAAGTTGTACAACAAAGATATATTTAAATTGCCCTATTCCCGACTTTGCAACAGAACCTTATGTTTCCAATTGCATCTGACGATTCATCATTTCTATACAGTAATTAATTACTATGGTTTTTTTCCGAAATGAAGGGAGTCTGCTGTTCTAAATATTCCCTTCATCTTCGACCATTTTTTATAAATTTTATTTATTTTTATTTTGTTAACAGTAATGTTATGAATTATATTACTTTGAGAAAAAGATTCTCTCTGTTTTACATAGAGAAGAATTATATATCCCGTGATAAAACACATGTGGTTTCCGTGGTTGGTACAATAAAATTAAAATTAAACTCTAACATAGGTATAATCTGAAAATCGAATAATTGAAAGCTGTCCTTCCGTAGGACGTGTGCCATTCGAAACTTTCTTATTGGGCTCAGTTATCTTTATTTTTTTTATTTATTTATTTTTTTTTTTTTTTTATTTTGACTAGTCACTGGTCATCTTAGGATAATTCTTGGAACCGTAATATATTGAATTACGGATATTTTTTTTCAAAATGACAACCGATCAGGGGTTTCATAAGGTCATGTTTCGGGCATTTGAAGAGAAAAAAATTAATTTTTTAAAAATAATTGTTACAAAAAAAAATAGCGTCTTTACTAAAAAAAATAATTTGTAGCGTTTTTACTTTTTCAAATAATTCACGACTAGGCATCTATGATTATACTCCATAAGATAATTAGTTTTTGTGCAGAGTATTGTTACCTCTTGAGTTGTGCACAATTAATAATGATAGATAACATTACTAGACAAATTTTTCATATCCTGAACCTGATCTGGCCTCTTTTCTATTTTCTTCAGAGAATCGGCTACGACACATTTAATAAAAGATTTATAATTTTACAAATCTATCTATCTCCTAGGTGTTCTATGAAAACTATCCAGAATATTCTGATTGGGTTCTGGATCATATCGGATTAACCCGAGCTGTCCCATACCCAATTACTATGGTCCTACCCAACTAGGATGATTACGCTGCTATCACGAGCGTTAGCGAATACCCTATCTCCAGACGGTGAAGCGACGATGACAATAAGTTAATGACTACATCTGCCGGTGCATGACATACAATTTGCCCTGCGAAATGAGATATTTTTGCCCCGACATATCCGCCTCTTCAACTGGCCCTGGTTTAATGAAAACCCGGATAAGCCTTTTGTCACTTTTATGCCCCCTGGACATTTAATATTCTCGGCGAAAGAAATAAATAAAAATAAAGTACATTAGGGATAATTAGAGACCGGGACGTCAGGGGAATTTTAATTGAGTACGTGACGAAAATTGTTTTCGACCTCCCAAAAAAAAAAAAAAAATGGTCCCTAGAATTTTTCTTCGTTTGGACGATTAGGAGGGAAAAAGAGAACGATATAATGAATATTCGAGGCGTAGGGGGTTGATAGTGGTTCGAAAGAGCCCTCGCATATTAAGGGTTCTTCGTCGTTATTAATGGTAATAAATTATAAATGATATATTTTAAAAGCATTTTTATTTATGAAACTTAACATAGTGTTTTATATCTTTCTAACTAGCCTCAATGGCGTATACCTTTTCCAGGCACAGTACAATACCTTGGACTGACATTTGAGGAAGGGAAGTTAACTTAACTTATATATACACTGTTATGTTCATATCTTGTAAAACACACAGAATTAGATTTGATATAAACACTTGTATTTGTTTTGAGCTTTACATTGTAAGAAATGCTTTTATACAAAAACATTAAATTTTCCAATCCAAAGCATTTTAAACATACATACAGAGTTACTGGTACGTCTGAAACACATAGATTAGTCATTTTTAACACTTAGTAAAAAAAGTGATGTAGAGTTGAACATTATGTGTATACGAGAAAGCGTAAAATTTGTCATAGCAATAATTTGTTATTATACTATTAACTAGGTAAAATTTATGACGATAAAGAAAACAATTTTAATCTGGAAGACGAGGTTGTGGACTGATATATTTTAGGGTAGGACGGAGATGATTAAAGTCCAATTTGGAATGTGTATTGGGGATATTAATGGAATTTTAATGGTTTATTGGGAATTTTCTCCTTGCTATTCGTCTTAATAGAGGATTACAATTTTGATACAAGACAGAAAAATGATCTAACTCAGAGCCCAGGTATTTTGTTGTCTCATTCACTGAAGAGACGACTTTTTCCTGTTGATTTCTAGGTTAGCTGACTTGCCAATAGATGGTGGCAGCATTCTGTCTTCATGTCATCATTACTAACATGGCCGATAGTAAATTTTAGAAGTTTAATATTTTGTTATCTCAGGGAATGCAATAATAACATCCACTACCATTCATTCATGTGATTAGTGCTATTATTTTATTGTTATGTTAGTTCAAAATTCTACTTATTTTATTTTCTCCTTATTTCTTCTTGTGCATAGTTTAATTGTGTCCATTTTATTTATCCTTCTATTTATATGCATATAGAGATTTTATTACTTCTATTTATTTATATATAATTTTTTTATTATTATTTTTTTTTTTTTAATTTTGGTACAAATGTGATCATTTACCTCTATTACTTATTGCTCAAGGTTGTAGCAGATTGTAATACTTATCAATAAATATATTTAAAACTTCCTAAAGAGGCCCCACCATGAGGACTTCTTTTTTATTTGAAGAACGTTTTGGCAAACAAAACACTATATCAATCGGAAATATTCAATATTATGTTATGAATCTATTTTTATATTGGCTTTTAAAAAAAGGCAAGTTTGTTAACTTTATTATGAGTCCATCTATATAATTGACTTACATTTAATTGTCTGTTACAGTCTAACCTAACCCACCTTGGCCGCAACCAATACGTCCCGGGGATCGGGATGGGGATAGCCAAGTGTCCGTACGATCCGGCGGACAACAGCACGGCCGTTTGGGTCGAGAAAGGAAACCCCGGTGGCCTGCCTGCTCTGTACTCTGGCACCAACGCGGAATTCACCAAAGCGGACACCGTCATCTTCAGGACAGACCTCCACAACTTCACTACGGGCAAGAAGGAGTTCGCCTTCAAGAGGACCATGAAATACGACTCCAAGTGGCTCGACAGTGAGTAACTGATTTCATATTGTATTTTTTCCTTTTCTCTCACATGGTTACTGTGAGTTTATTGCTTTTACGTACATATTTCATGCTCTCGAGAGCATATGGCCTTGTAAGGAATATATTGGCTATAAATTAATAAAATAAAGCTAAAATAGGCAAACACCGACAACTATTAAAACTGGCAGTCCTTAGGCTAAAATCCTGTCAGTAAAAAATATAAGTTATTCCTTTTACTTTTCTTACAAAATATGTTGATGCGCAGACTAGGACAGACCATATATGGCTGTTAGTCTTATTAACCTACGCACCATCCGGTTCAAGGAGTAAACAAATACAATCTTAAAGTAAGATGTCTGAAGTCCTGGACCGTTTGTTGATCGCTCATCTTCAGGGTCTTCAAATTTTTAGCTTGAAAATATAAAATAGAAGTTGATAACAAAACCCCACTAGTAAAAAAAAAATAGTGCCCACCATTAGTTACGTTATAACACTTCAGAGTTTAACAAAAACTCCATTGGTCGTACAGTTTAAAAATACGGATATCTTACAAAACACCCATAACTCTGGAATGATTCTAGTAGGAACTTGCATTTGGCATTGTTCTTCATCCAGCTACTCCTGGAAAATGAAGGAAAGAACGAAGACTTGGAAGTAGATGACCTCAATACTACTTATTTTTATTAACTCTAGACTAAGAGCCTTCGGGTGATCTGATTTTAAATTATGACTCTTGCTCGGGCACTATTGCTGTGCATGAAAGATGCCTTGATTTGCTTGAATCACTTTGAACAACACTTAATATGACAGGTAAGATTAATGTTCACATTTAATTAATAAAGTAGGTCGAACACATATTAATTTATTTATTAGAACCTAAATAATTCACAATGCCAATCTTAGACGTGAATATCTCCTAAACAAAGTATTGACGAGCATACCTCCAGAAGGAATTTTTTTCTTGTTTTTAGGTCTCAAAATCATTTTTTCAGCTTAGACAAATAACCTGAAGCGCCTTGTATAATAATAATAGTAATATAATAAATAATATATCGTAAGTTCTCACTTTAATTTCAGATTTTCATTTATGAAGTATTTAACTATAACCATTATTATGCATTAATCTCACTGCCTCATTGGAATTAAATAAAGTAAAATAATTTCGATCCTCGAAATTCTTACAAACAATTTTCATTTTATAGCTCCAGTCTTTGATCTGCAGTTTATAGATTATTATACTTGTAAATATCATTTTAAGGATGATTGAGAATTCAGATAGCTTGTAGAATAAGTGTGCATCAATCTGAGGAATAATAACCCCATAAATATTAAGATGGCTATAAATGTTTATGACGACATCGATGATTTTATTAAATACCCTCAACAGTTAACCCGCCCTTATTCGAACTTTACTCTTTATAGCTATGATTGGACTTGGCTTTATGAGTTGTCGGTTCACAATCCCGTGGGCAGTAACTGGCTTTATCTCCCACTCCTTACCCTGGCTCAGAGCCTTTCATGGAGAATATTATAAATCAAATTTAGGGATGGAATGGGGTTTCCATGTTTTCTAAATAACTCCTTAACAAGAGTACCCGATCGTTGCGGTTAATTCCCGCGATAAGAGAAAATCGCTTGGAGTGGTCGCGTAATTTTCTTGATTGCCACTCGTTTCAACGAGGGCCCTTGTAAAGAACTTGATTTTTTTTCTTTTTATAAGCAGTTTGTTTAGCCAATAGGTCCGAGCTTAGAGTCTTAAAAAATAATATCGAGGTCGTTTTGAATCGCCCAACCCTATCATTATTATGGAGATTTCAAAAATGTAATAAGATTTTATCGGAAATTATTTAATCTTTTATCCAATAAACAATTATTGAAGCAGTATGAAATATGAGTGAACGATTTAAATGATTCATTATTATATTTGTATAAACTATCATTTTGACAATACTACATTTTACCAAAGAATGATTCGATGTCCAAAAATTGAACACTTACAATTTCTGAAACCTATTTGGAACTACACATCAAAAAACAGCAAATCTTTCAGACGATATAATTCTTTGACGAACACATGTGGACCCACTGCTAATGATTCCAAGATGAATTATAAGCCCATAATGTCACATTCATAAATGACAAAACCACTATGCCATCGCCAAGCAATATCAGTAGAAAGCTGAAGAGGAGCTGGATGAGAGACCTCCTCGACAACAGTAGTATCACACCTGGCGGAGGCACTGCTCTCTCATTTGATTTCCTAACTTGTTCTTCATTCAATTTGTTTAATCTCGATACAATGAAGTTAATGAACAGTCGAAATACAGCCGTTTAGAAGCTAGAAATTGTGGGAAGATCAGAATTAACTTCATGACTTTTTCTATCAAAGAATTCAACGGAATAAAAAAAACATTTTTTTTTAATTTGTTATTTTTAAGAGGTCATATTTCTTTAGATTTAACAGAAACGAAAAAAAAAAAATTTTAGATTCTTTTTTGGAAATTTAATGCTCTTTAATTTTTCGCTCATAGTGTTTTAAGCTGTGCCCGTTTTCGAAATATAAACAAAACCAAAAATATGACCTTCTCCATATTTTCTTTCGCCCACCAATATTCGAGGACTTTTAGTATGTTCAGCTCCTAACGACACATTTTCCATCTACAACCAGTTCATGAGCTGGCCGAATACTTTAGGCAGATTTGATTTTGAGCGAAAAAAAGAATATAAAAAATATTTTAGAATTTTATTAAAATAACATATTTACTATACGAGTTGTTTTCTCTTTAGTATTAATCCTTATATGTATATCTGTATGTTTTTTAACTATACGAACTATTATTATTTAGAATACATTTTTTTTTTTAATAAAAACATATACAAATAATACAATTTGTCACTCTCAATAACAATGAAGATCAAGGCTCTACGTATTACTAGGCCTATTATATTAATGAAAACTACAGACAAGTAATAATAATAATAAAAATAAAATAAAGGGATAATAGTTCATCATTACTATACAGTATGTACACATCTCAAATAATCATAACTACATAAATAATAGCAAACAACTGAGGTAATTAAAATAAATAAATAAATAAATCAAATAAAGTAAAGAGAATTAAAATAAATCAATCAAATCAAAAACAAAACAAATGGTCTTGGACCCAGTCATACCTATATACTCGAACTATGCAAAGATGGTATTAAAAAAAAAGAAAAAGAAAATCAAATAAATTTTGTTTTTAATACTTAATCATTAAGAATTATTAAGATCCACCAAAATTATAATTATCTGAGAATGAAATTTTTTTAGCTCTACAGAATATTTACCGAGTTACTTTATCTTTATCGTATTCTGTTACAATAGGAAGGGATAAAATTATTGTAAAAAAAATGAATTTTCTTAAATTTCTCACCGTGTTGCGATAAAATTGTTCGATAGCCAGACTATGATATTGAGTATATGATGTGGAGACAGGGGGGAGGGAGGCGTAATAAATCCTAGGGGCAGTGTCACCTTAAAAGCTGAAGCTCTTATTTTTATCGCTGTGGTTAGCTTCGGAAAAGTAGCGAATAAAATGGAGGGGAAAATCCTCCCATAAATAGCAAATCCTCGCTAGGACGTTAACCCTTGACGGGGACATTTTGTCAATCCCTTGCCAACCCTTTTAGCAGCCCTGATAAATTATTGGCGGAGGCCGATGGACAATTATAGGGCGACAATAAGGGACTCTCTTGAAACAGCCCTTACTAACAAAACCCTTTCCAGAAAGTTCACGGACAAATTACTCAAAGTTTAACGCAGGGATTATCCGAGCCCTTAGGCGACCGGCCTGCCCTCTATTGTCGCCAGGGTCAAGTGGTTAGCCCTTCTTTCTCTAGCCCTCCACCCTCCTCCCAAACCCTCTCTATCATAATTGATATTGACAATTTACCCTCGTTTGTAAATCTCTACTTCGAGAAAAACAATTAGAGCTAAAGCTTAGTTTAGTCGGATTTGTTATTTTTAACTCTAACGAGATGAGATTAGATGTTGTTATTGTCTGTCTTATTTAAACCTTTAAAAGCCCAATTTTATGTAAATTTTGATCCTTGTTTTAGCATTCCAGAAATTTTCGCCATCAATGTGGAAGAAAGATATAATACATTCCTGTATTTCTTGTATATGTCATTGCTAAAATAATGCAAAAAAGAGCATAATATACATGGAAAATGAGAAGATACTTGCGGAATAAACGTAGAAAAAAGAAAATAATAATAATAAATTGTTATTAAAATAATTAAGGTTAAAATTACTATTAGGAAATTATCAGTTGGCCCCAAGAGATAGTTTTGATTCTCTCAAACAAGAATAAATTGCATTTCACCAATTAAAGGATCATTATGAAGATAATAGACAGGATTACATTAAAAAAAAATCCTACGATAAGTATTCAAGTGGGCAAAACGCTCAAGTAAGAAAATCTATATAAATACAAAAACGGTTTAAAAGCAACGTTAGACTAAGAATAAATTTTTAGAGGGAAAGTTAACATTAAAATAAGGGCTTAAGCTAATAAAGGCTAAATTTTCAAATTGGCCCTATGCCCTTATATCTTTAATATAAAGATAACCATTAAGTGTATGTTATTTATACATCATTATATACGTTAATGATAAAGTTTTGCTACTAAAATCAAAGTTTGATCGTGCTGGAGTTAGGTCTCTGAAAAGTATTCCCTTTGCTTCCCATCAGTAGAGGAAGTACAATAATTAAACTGTGCAATAAATTCTACTAACGATAACTAACTTAGCCTAGTTAGCGAACTACTTTCTTTATGGCGGTGGGATATTACAAGACAGAGCCCCGAGGCCAGGATCAAGATCTACAAGACTTCGATCGTGAATTAAGTTAATATCCTAATTAAAAGGGCAGTTAAAAGTCTTATTAAGGTTGTGTGAGGGCCCTTATCGCTCTCACGTGAGTCAAATCGCTCCCTGAATCGCAATGAGCCTTAAAGAGCTGCCGACGTTGGGGAATTTACATTTTAAAAATATCAAAAGTCTTTGGGGGCTGTAGAGAGGGGTAGAGGATAAAATTCTCAGATGAGGGACTTAGGTTTTGAACGAACTTCCATTACCCATTATAACGTTAATGAAGACTCTCTCTTAGATTTCGCTAACCGGAGTTAATTATATCGGTCCCATATTGTTGAGGTCACGGAGGGGAGTAAGTACCTCGCGATAAAGAAAATCTCATTTAGTGAGTCGATTAACTCAGATCCAATCTTGGAGAGTCAATTCTGCAGTTGATATATGTTTCGGAGGTACCTGAGCATTAAATTACACGTGGATTCTTCTTTTATCTACGAATTTATTTACAGTTATAGACGTTTTTCTTCATGTCTGCTAATTTAGGCAATTCAAAATGTCCTTATGTATTGCGGTATAGTATTGTTAACAATAGAAGGCTCAAAAAGCATCACTAAGAACTGTTCACACTGTAAACGTTTTCTTCTATTGCTGCCGCTTAGTGAAAAATGTATATTTGTCGTCATGACAACATACACTTTCATGACAGAATTGAGTCTCAAGATATAGTTTGATTAAGCGATAAAACATTTTTCTCATATGTTATTGTATCTAATTGTTCTAGAGCAGGATATTAATTCTAATCAAAGTTTTTAACCTTATTTACAGCAATGGTGGGCGGCAACTGTACTATCATTTTTCCAACTGAGGATTTAGGTTAGGTTTACTGCTTCCGTGTGGTTAGGATCCCACTTTTTCACTTTCGTGACATTACTACGAAGACAGATAACTTTCATCGTTTACATGAACCTTAAGCAGCTTTACTTTAAAGTTTATATCACACAAAATCGTATTTTAACCATTTCATTTAATCTGCGAGCAAAAAGAGTGATATGTATTTGATTTATTTTTTATCATTAACAAAGCAGGGCATAGATGTAAATAACCACAAACATAATCAATTATTCAGTAGGAATCACAGTAATAATTTGTTGAGCGAAAGGGCTGAAGATGCTTCTTTTGAAAAGGAACGAAAGGATGCAGTGCGTAAAGAAGCAATATGACACAAGATGGAATAATATGGCGATTCGTCAGGTGCATAGATTCCAATTATTTACATATAATACTATACCATATTATTAATATAGTATAGTGCTTCATTATAGTGATATCTATTGCAGATATCCGCATGAGTCAATCATGAAGTACAATTGGGTTTAAGGATAGTGACAATCGGACAAGATCCACAGATTATGGCTCATCTGGGTGAGGAGGTGGAATAAGGGCCTGTATTCCCTCTCTCTCGATTCACTCAATGATTCCTTGACGTCCTAAAAATCGCATCACCATTTGCCATTATTATACCAACAGGCTGCTTTTTTTTATTCTCTTCGAAATGCTTAAAAACTAATTGAATAGTTTACATAAATATTTAAAAAATACACGATCAATTCACATGTATCAAAATCAGAAATTATATTTAGTCTCGGACTGACGATTTTTTAAAAATATTTTCTTCTCGGTTGCATTAAAATAAATCGAATGCTTATGTTTCTTATTTAACGAAAGTTGGTAAAGTGATTCCTCCCCCGCATTCTCTCACACGCCGGTGTGAGGCGTTAATGGGAAAATACCACACTAGGGAGGAAAAGAGATAGAAGATGGAGAAGGATTAAACAATAAATAGGCGGGAAGCAAGAGAGTGGGGGGGGGGGTTGTTTGGTTCTGGCGGGTAATGACCGATTTGCCGGGACATTGCCCAGATCGTGGCTCCATCTGGTGTCAGTTCATCTTCCCGCTTCCTCTATTTCTTAAAATACTCCCTCCCGAATAACCCATTTCTCAGCACCCTTTTCCGCGTTCTTTCTTTCCCCTTTCCTTCCACATTCCGGCCTATATTTTTTTTAACCTAATTATAAAGGAAAGTTTCAAAATAGCGA
Source organism: Halyomorpha halys (assembly GCF_000696795.3). Classification (NCBI taxonomy): domain Eukaryota; kingdom Metazoa; phylum Arthropoda; class Insecta; order Hemiptera; family Pentatomidae; genus Halyomorpha; species Halyomorpha halys. The sequence goes on from NW_027116321.1 coordinate 810,491, forward strand.
ATGTATAATACGGTCACTTCTTAACATAGAAAGAAGCTTGAAATCGGCTATAATGAAGTAATTATATAATTGATTACCATCCTAAAAATATGTTTGTTATTACTACTTATTGTATATGCTTTGAACATACAAATTTTCACGTGTAAAATATGATGAATCTAAATATTTTATTCATATATCTGCTGCGGCTTGGAACAACTCTATCCAATTTTCATTTTTAGTGGTTTCTAGACCTCTGTGATGTAACGTTGTCTGTCAATGATTTAACCTTTTCATGGAAAACAAACATTGTTTTCAGAAGCCTCTGACTATTGTTGATTTATACCACAACACTTATTCTGTCTCGTTTCTGAAAACCTACAATTTGTTTTTCAAATTCATTTTTCTTAGGATCCGGAATTTTTACATTGGTTATTTTTGTTGCAAGGAACAAATATATGCTACTATCCTTACTATCTTCTATCTACGAAAAAACTATCCATTTCCTACCTATTTACCTAACTTAGTATTTATATTTAAAAAAGTCTTTGTACTTATTATTTTGATTAAAAACTGCTAAATATTTCTTCAGGATAGCTCTTCCTTTTTTTATATTTATAAATTGATTAACACTTTCAGCTGCAATCCTTTGTTTATTAGAAATTATTTTGATAGTTTTAAGTATACAAATGTGTTTTTTTAAATAAATAGACCAATGATAACGAATTCATCCCACCTTATTCTGTTGTAATCGCCACACGGAAATGTACCTTAATGCCCTTAATGTCTTAGAGGAAACTTGCCTAATGGAAAAGAATCATTAAGGAGGCACAATGGGTTTTTATAAAAATTGTTGAGTATCTTTTGTTGCTCTTTACTTCTTGTTTGTCTTCTGTACTTCGTCCACAAGTTCTTAAGTTCTGTGAAAACGGATTTGAAAATTTACATTGTACAAATATTTGTTAACTCTTGTGTTCAATGAAGGCCCTGTTCATTATAAAGTATAAAGCAATACTATATTTCACTTTATAGCAGGGGTCTCCGACCCAAATGATCTTGTGAGCCACTTTGAAAATGGCTTAGACCCACGTTGATTCTAAGCGGGAACCGACTGTAGGAAAGTACTTCCTACTTATAAAGCACTGCTATAATTTATAGATAATTTAAAATTATATAAAAATTTCTTAAAATTTTGGTTTCACTGTCTTTTTCCTTGCTTAAATGCAAAAACCTTGCCTTCCCTCTCCTCTAGTTTTGATCCTAGGTACGCCCTTGGATTGTATTATTAATATTAATAAAACAGTATTTCTAAAGGAGGGGAGAATATCTCCCATTTTTCAATATCTTCTTGTCATTAAATTAGTTTATTCTTTCGTTTAAGCTAGTTCGTTTATTGAACCCATATAAACGATTACCGAATATTTTTCTTAGTATTAAATTTTGAGTTAATACTAATTCTGTCTGTTTTTTTTTTTATTATTTATATCTTTGTTTTCATTCACTCTCTCACCTTTCGATTATGGTCATATTCTAAGACCATCTTTAGTTCTTTCTGAGCTACTTTTTAAGATATCTGAGTACTGAGAAGTATCTGACAGAAATTATTACCCCTTACATTTTCCACTGAGGAGAGAAAGAAGTTCGAGACGCGTCTTAGAACTCTTGAATAATTGATGCCAATTGCCGAGAGGCTCGGCTTGAAGCGGTAATTAAAAAACCCATCTTGAATATTTGACGGCTTCGGGGAGCCTTGAGTTCTTCATAGATTATTTCAGAATTTTAGATCGCCCTTCTCGGATACCTTTTTAAATTCTCAACTCCAACTATGGACCTGAGAATTTCTTATTAGGTAGAAAATTAAACAATTAGGGTCAAAATTAAAAGGCTAAAAAAATGAGGATTTTCGCTGTTGCTGGATTGTATGTATCGGTTAAATTATGGAGTAGTATTCATCAATGAATATATAATTTTGGTTATGTATTTTTTCTTATCACGGCTGAAACTAGATCTGAGACAATATAATACGCCAGCCCCCTACCGCCCAATATTTCTAACTTATTAATATTTATCATAATAGATCAAGGCATTATGAAAGCAAAATTTAATGCAACATTCTAACGACAATGGTAGCGGGGGAGCTACTAACTCCTGAGACCTGGGTTCGAATCCGGCTCTGGCATATAATTATTTATTCTGCATAATTAATGCATAAATCATGCATAATTATTTATTCTGTTACTGTAGCTGTGAGTCAACCCTGTCGGTTCGGGAACCCTCCTAAGGCCCACCCAGCCACTATAAAGTTCTTAACTAAGGAAACCCTGGTGATTGAGTGTGATCTTGGGTAAATAACCTCCTTGTAAAACCATTGTTCAAAAAACAGTTCTCAAAAAAAATGTTATATTGTGTCACAAAGCTTTCATACCTTAACTTTTCAAACAAACTTCAATTTTTTTTCGAAGAGGTGAAACAATATTGTCCATATATGGAATAATTTGACGACAAAAATTGTATTAGGTCATGATTAAAAATTGCTTTTATTAGGTTAAGTTTTTTGAAAAAACGTCGTGCTAGTAGCCAGTCCAGACATTTATTGATATAATAAATAATTAATTTAAATTATATTGAATTTCGTATTAGTGTTAGTATACAGCGTTGGATTTTGAATAATGAAGCGCGATATTTTGTGCACCGATTCGCTCTACACTGAATCTCAAATTTACTTTACACGTAATGTTTATTTTTTGCAAAAAATTTCCTCTCATTTCGCCTACTTCTAGTGATCAGCCACTCTTACTGATTTAACTAATAAAGATATTTAGCATTCAGATTCAAAAGCATTTGTATTTTGTTTCTGGAAACACAAAATCATGCATAATTCAATTTTTTTTTTAAACAATTATTATTCGATCATTATTTTTTTTAATATTGTTAAGCTATTCTTTTAAAAAAATTCAATTTAAAAAATATATATATATGAATTAAATTTAACCCATTTCGCAATGGAAATTGAAACAAATAAAAAATCAATTTTAATTAAATTCTTTATCATTTCAATTATTAAAAATTAATGGCAATTAATAATATGAAAAATAAACTGTTTTTTTTAATTTATTTAGTGTAGTACATCCAATACAGTCCGAACATATGACACGTATCGGTCGGGGCCAAAATAATATACAGAAATGAAATTTATTAGTTACCCATTTGATTATTTGGGCGCTATGGAGGCTATTATGATTTGTAATCTAGAAGAGTACAATTAGAATTAATCTCTAGCGATAAAACTAATAATTCAATTAAACAAATATTACAATGAAAATATTATGGATTTTATGGACAAGAAAAATATCGATTTATCTCTTTTTGAATTAAAAAAAAAAACACGAATAATAATAATTAAAAGAACTTACAAAGTGAATAATAATGATAAAAATTTATAATTGTAATACTATATACATTTGAGTTTCGAGAAGAAGAAGGAATCGTGGCTTTAGTCAAAAGAGCAAGATTAAGATGGTTAGGACACGTTGAGAGGATGCCCGATGAAAGGATACCCAAAAAGATGGAAGGAGAAAGCAAGAGACCGTGTAGATTGGTTGGCTGTGGTGGAGTAGGTCCGGGTTCTTGCAGGGGCATAGTGCCATAATAATAAATACATTAAAATTTATCTTAGAAAATTTCATTTTTTTGTTGTTACTTTTTTTATGTAATTATTTAGTATTATTGTTTCATAATTATAATGATAAAAAATACTAATTAACATGAGTTTTTTCATGAATTATACGTTTTATTTCAACACCGCTTGCGAAAGGGAATAAAGCTATATCACAGGGATTTTTCCTTATTCATTTTAAATTGTTAATGTAAAGCTTACTTTTCAATATATATTTTGTGAAATATTGTCCAGCCTTTTTATCTTATAGATTTATCTCTTATTGAATTTCAATGTAAAATACAAATAAATTGGATTTAGTCAACTTTGAGGGTTATTGCGTGAACCAGTCTTACGATTAATAATGTCAAATCTTGTTAGGAAAAATAGATTTATCTCTTTATGCATCTCAACGCCTCATATATTGTAATAAGCAGTAATGCTGACCATATCCCCTCGACCCTCCACGTGCTGCTATCAAGACGGGATCCCCCCATTAACATATATCCAGCCTCGATAGCGTACCTCTTCCAAAACTAGAAGTGGCCATATTTCCACCGCTCCCCGTATCGGTAGAACATTGAAATAAATAGTGGGATCTATATGGCCGTGATAGGATCTGGAACTGCCACTGCCAAACAATGCTATCTCGGATCGATAATATGTGACGGGGTCCAGCCTCTCATTTCCTGTCCTGAGAGGGTTCACAGCCGGCTTGTTTGCTCGCTCTCTCACTTAGGACTGCATCTACAATATTATTAAGGATTAGTATCTCCAAGGGATGAAATGAACAACCAAGGATCAAAGATAAATAAATGGAAAATCATTGATTGGAGGATAAACAGACATCATTTTTTAATCTAATTAATCATCCTCTATATCCCCGGGTTATGATCATAGATAGGCAGGTGAATTAAAGAGTCGACTCTTCTCAAACAATTTTTCTCTCAAATGATTCACAAGAAGAAATCGTGATTTTCAATTTAGCAAAGTTGAAGGACTGGGAGTTTTATTTTATTCAGAACTACTATTTGGCAGTAAGTTATATGATTTTTATTTTAAGTCAATTTATTAAAAAATAACAACTCGAGCGAATAGAGAGCAACTCATTAATAAGTTCAATCGCTTGTAGAAAAGAACCAAGTATTCTGTGAACCCAGTGAAAGCAAGAAAAACAGTTGTTTAGTTTTTTTTTTGTTTTGTTTTTTTGCAGTAGATAAATTTGAACTTAAAATATTAAGGAGGTTCTCTGAACATCGTAATTTTTACGTCTGAAGTTATTAAAGTGTAATAATATGTTTTTTAAGTTGCTTTTGCAACAAAAAATACTTTTTAAAGTTCTGCTTAATAATAATAAAATAACAAGTTGATCACTCTAACAATCCTTAAAAAAAAAAAAAAAAAAAAAAAGATTCACCGCAAGGAAATAATTGGAAATCAGGTCAGTATAAAGAAATTAATTTCGCGTCTTGAATTAAGTAATGTCTTAATAGTCTAGGAGGAATTCACAGTTACATTTTATGTTCCACAAATATTTATATACTTCTTCGCACTGATCACATATTCTAGTGTTCATGTGGGTTTTAGATTAATTTAGAACTTGCATAAATTATAATTGTGTAATTAAATTTTCATTTTATTTTCTCCTCTTGAAGAAAAGGAAATAATTCTTCTAGTGTCATGAATGAACTGTGATTGCTACCTAGGCATCTATTATGAGGTCTCGAGTCTTATCTCGTAGAATTCAGGGAATGGTGAAACAAGATCTTTCGAATTTGCTGGAATAATCATTATTAAGAAAGAACTAAATATCACAACATTAATTACAAATGCTCTAAAATTTTTATCTAAGTTAAAGTTTTAACTGAATCATGAAGTTTGATGCATTTATTATCTCTTGGTTATTTTAAGAACCAAACAATTGCTTTGATTTTTTAAAAGTTTTTTCTTTCTTAAAACGACCAACTTGAAATAAATGTATCAAACTTCAAGATTCACTCAAAAATTTACTTTAAATCAAAATTTAGTTTATCTATATGTTTTTATTTAATAAAAAAATTAGATGTGATTAAACTATAAGGATGTCCATCATTTTGGTCAAAATATGTCAAGTACACGTTTGGGGGAAATTTTAAATCAGACTTGTACTAATTTTACCGCCTGCCTGTGTAACGTTTAGTGGATAAATTAACCACCGCAGCCCCCCCCCCCCACTCAGTTTCCTCCATAAGAGGAACTTTAGGCGGTGTGTTAACTCGTGTAAAATCCGCGCTCATTACGGGGTAGAGACCACTCGAATCGGTTCAGGAGTTACACCAGGTTCAGGTAAAGTTGCTTGATTAAATTTCCGCCTGCGCGGGGGGCCTCCTCGCCCCCTCCCCGTGTTATCTTCTGTAAAAACAAGCGAGCTCTGTAGCACTTAGCCGGATTACTGGCTTATCTCGCTGTCATCCTACCAATTTCCATATCGTCGCAGGGCACCATCCCTTGGGGTAATGGCGCCTAAACACCTGTCCGTGAGATAGCCCTCTGATGGATGGATAGCCTATCTTAGCCCAAATAATAGTTTGCCATTTCAATAGCGCAAAGTAGTTTTTTATTTATTTTTTTTCTCCATTGATCCATTGATTTTTCTTAATTTTTTAATCCAACATTTCATAACTTTAATTAACTTCTAAAAACCTTAGGGGAATAGTAGCCAATCACTATGTGCCTTCAGTTTCAGTTTAGATTACAATGACGGACATTCCTATTAACCTAAACGTAAACCTTCCTTTCGTGAAAAGGAGAGTAAAATTATGCCCTCCTCAGACTGCAATACAGCAGCCACCTCGTGCTAGGGCGAGAAATTCGCAGAGCAAATTTATAAATGACCTAATTCGGATTTAAAAAAGCTGTATATACCTGGGGATTTGGAGTTTCATAAACCCCAACGGGCACAAAAACTCCTACGTACGTTTCTCATGAAGCACTATGACTTTATCATCGACTGAACAAGATGATCGTTTGTAGTGAACCGAACCACGTGTATTTTTTTAATATTAGTTACCAATTAAATAATGAATATTCATCATTTATGTTAGTTCGATTCTTCCTTACTTTCCAAGAACGCTGTCTCTTCCTAAAGTATTTTTTTGAGGTTCGAACATTACTGCTATATGCAAACGATTTGGCCAGACTTTTAGATTTTCGTCAGGGCGGGCGTCTGGAGGCAGGTCCAAAACCAAGTACCACCATGATTGTTCATTGTCGTGTATTTGGTCCTAGAAAATGAAGTAACTTGTTACTTGTTCAGTTACTAACACTGTATCCTTCCTAAGCGGGGCAGTATTGTTGGCAGTACTACGGAACTCTATTAGCCTACAACTTTAGATAGCGAGAAAGAAATGTTACCAAGGAATAATGCGCTCTGAAAATATGTTACTATCGCTTTTATCTCTTTCTGATCTAAGATAATTAATTTTACATTTTCGCCGACATTTTATATTCTATTTTCAAAATTCAAACAGCCCCAAATTTAATGATCTAATGAAGATTGAAGACGATGTTATCGATTTGAGAATAGAGCTGATAAGCATACGAAATCATTTCAAGACTTAATCACATCCCCTCTTTAAACGAAATAGGGTACGATAATTTTCATACTAACAAAGGATGCTTCGATGGCATACCAATTCTAAATCTGGTGGTTAAAAATTCTAGCGTTGAAGTTGAAATGCCGGCATAAGACAAGAAATGCCCTGTACATTTTTAATTTTCGTATTCAACTATAGAAATAAAAGAGCGGTTTAAGAGACTAAGGGACATTAGTATTCATCAAAAGGTTCCTCCAGGAGCATCTTACGACCTGACGTACAATTATGGAACCCTTCTTCGGATTTGCAATAATTATGGAAATTTATTCCCACAGCCCCCTGCCTCTCTTTCTCTTTAACACAATTGCAATTATAAAGCGCTTACAATTTCAATTCATCTTTTGCTAACTTACAGAATGAATTAAGTCTTTCTGGCACTGAGGGAGAACAACTTTAAATATATTTGAAAGTAAATCTCATCACCTTCGGGCTAATTTCTCTATGAATTTTATAATTTATAATGAATTTCAGCGTTACATAAATTTTTGTCCCTCCTTAGCTATACTGGAATATTCTCCGAACATCTTTCAAGAGCTGAGGTCTGAAACACCGGTCTGTTTATTTTCACTCTACCATTTCCTGTGTAATTACCAATTGCTCCTCCTATGAGTAAAATATACAATAATTTATTAATTGTAATCGTTTAATAAATTGTAATATGATAAATTAATAATAAATTTCATGAACTTTCAAATAGCATGCCGATTCGGTCTCTAACTCATCTTTTAGTAGTAAGCTTGAAAGGTGTCATTCATTATTATTTCAATTTTGATTTTATTTTTACTTTTTTTTTTTTTTAATATTGTACAATTCAATTTATTTTTCTATAGTTTTTAATACTAAGCCTTTTTTTGGAATAAATGTTAGTACTATGAAAAAATTATATGTACCGCTACAACCCATGCAGGATCAATACTTTTTAAGGAAGTATAGTTCCTAGACCAACGGTTGTGCAAGGACATGATTTAGTCAGAATCACGCTCATTCCTCAGATTTTTACCCAATTATAAGGTTACCTAATTTACTAGGCGGGTGGATCCCGAAGGGCGCCCGTACCCACAGCGTTGACTCATGGAGTATAGTAATAGAATAAATAATTATCTCACTGCAGGATTCGAATCCAGGCTGCTGTAGTTAGTAACAGTGACTTACCACTGAGCTCTCCCGCTCCCGTGTTAATGCTCGGATAAGTTTTAAATTATTCATTCAGTATTGATTTCTTCCGTCTATTATATTTCACCATTTTTTCTCCAGTTTTTATTAGAAAATTTTATTTTGTTTTATTTATTGTAAGTATTAATAATATGTGAATACTTTTCTCTGATAAGCAATATAAAAATATTTAATGATTGCTATTGAAGCTATTACAAATCTAAAACTTGTAATTTTCTATTGACATGTCCTTCAATTAAATGCAAATCTTCTTCCCCTTAATCTTTCAAAGTTTAAAAATATCATGGACCTTCTTATTGAAATATCGATATTTTTATTGAAATCTCGAACTAATGTTTATTTTAAAACTGTCGATACGATCAGTTTAGATGCAGCGATAATTGTTTCGAGGTCTTACTGATCAAATCGATATTCGGAGGAAGATCGGACTGTAGCAGGGAGCTATCGAAGCAGACCGATCGGCCGTTCTACCCTCCCCGACAATGAACGGTCAAGAACAAAAGACTGCCAACTTGTAGATAAGAGAGGAAACCACTCCGTTAATGCCAACCGGGAGAATCAGTTTCTTTGTTCTCTGGCCACAAATCCCCATCAATGTAAAGGTACTTATAGGTATAACGAAGAGGTACCTTGGCTGGCTTGGGTATTCCAAACTCTCAACACTCCTCATGCTTAGAGACAATACACCCCAGTCCTAGACTAAATTCAACTATTCTGCAGTAAGTTCTATTCGGTTTGACCATCGACCGTTTATTGCCATTGCTAAATAGATTATAACTCCTCATTTAGCTCATCCCTCCGAACTGTAGAACAAATTTATTTATTTGTTTTCTTTATTTTATAAAAATCACTTTCTGTGGCATTAAGCAGGCGCCTTTATTATTTTTCCTTGATTAAAAAAATAAAATTTACATTATTTAAACTCTTGTGTTATTTTATTGTCTGATGACGGGTCTCACCAGTTTTCTTGGAGTCAATATTGATTAATTTAAGTGTAATTAAAAATTGAATTGTCAAAATGAATAATGTTTTGTTTATGAGTAGGAGAAGTGTTACAATTACTGTTTATAATTTAATTTTGTTATTATACTAAAACTATTCCGGTAATATCTTATTATATCATTTTTTTTTATTCTTCTTAATAATTAAGCCAGTACATCATCCTCATTAAATTTACATTTTTTTTTCTTTAACCACATTCGGTAGATTTGCCATTACTATTTTGGGTATATAATTAACTATATTTTAAGGCTTAATGTCTTGTTGTTTACTAATAAAATCTAGTAGAAACCAGTTTTGAAATCTAGACACCCTAAGAAATCACATTTTGCTTGGAATGAGTAGTGAATTTGAAATTCCGTTAAATATGACAAAATTTTTATCAGACCATTTTTTATAGTAAACCCCAACTTTCCTCCTAATTTGAACCAAATGGGACAAGCCGTTTTTAAAATGTTCGGTAAATTAAATTTCGGTAAAGGGACATTTGAAATTCAATGTTGGAATTGGGTTTCTATCTTAAATTGGTACGAACATTTGATTCCTCATTCGTGTTGACTTACACTTTACTGATTCGCCTTACTCATCAAAAATTCAGGAGAGGAACGCGGTTCTCCGACGTGTCTATTCATCCGAAACAATCAGACTGCGGTTTGTTGATGAGTACCCCCATTGTTGGACCATTATCCCAAAGCTGAGATGATCTGGGATTGGTGGTGCGGTTGACACCGCCCCCGGAGGCAGTCTTAGCGAGAACACTAGGGCTATGATAATTGGCAGTGGTGCTTATTGATTCAGGCTGAGCCGTCCTAAGCACTACGCCACCTCAAAGCATCCCAGCGTCGCCTCAATGACAATAATTTGGGAAACGGTAGCTCATGGGGCGAGGGAGAGAGGTGAAGGGTCTGTGTAACAGTTTAGTCTATTACTTAAATCCACCAAAACAAAAGGTTCTAAGAACGTAACATGCCCATGCTCTCCTCCTTAATTTTGTTTTACTTTGACTTCCGCAGTTTTGCTTGCACTTAAGTGTCTCCGAGGAAATCGAGTCTAGACTAATCCCTTATAGGATATATCCTATGAGTCATTATGCACCTCCGAACTTCAGTTCCGATGCCCAGTCCATTCCCACTAGTCAGATTCATTAACTTCGGCTAACAGACGCTCAGTACTTATTAGATCATTCTTTATAAGATCTAGTAATTCCTGGAATACTACATCTTCCTTCAAAAGTCACTTAAATGACCTTTCCAGATACAGTGACGTACCTAGAAGGAGAAACGATCTATTCCGAATTCCATTGCAAGCGTTGATCGGGAGATGAATTTTTTTTCTAAATTTAATGATATATATATATATTTTTTTTTTTCGTAACCTCATTTATTTATTTATTCCTATACATACATATTACAATGATGATATATGCATACAAGTGAAATATTGCCTTGAAATTTTAATGACAACTTTATTGTTAATAAAAAATACATGCATTTTTTTTTTGTTTTTAGTTCGACGAGAACGTAATTCTAAATTAAAACTTACTGTTTTAGTATTTTATTTTTACGATGGGAAGACCCCAAATATAATTTCACCAAGGAACCCAAATCGTCTAAAGATTCCACACCCACATATAAATCGTACATCCTCGTATGTACCGTGTTCCCCGAAAATTGTAAATAGTAAAACCGCATCACCTCAATTCGTGACCGTTTGTCAAGAAAAAAATACTTAATGGGGTATCTTAGTATAGGTTTTCTTATTTTAATTGTTATAAAAAAAAAATGTTAGTGCTACCAATTTGTCTTGTCTAGAGCCCCCCTCCCTACAATATTTTTATTTATTGACTTCAATATAGTTTTAGGTGGTAGCGATTTCTCTATTATATTCTCTATATTGATAGAAGAGCAAACTTTCAAATTATTTATATCAAGTAAATAGTATTCAGCATTTGTTTGCATATTTTAGATATAGTTCCAAAGTACCCTTTCATGCATATGAAAATAATTATATATAAACCGTTGCAAATCAATATACCATAGAAAATTCTCAATAAAAGTAATTCCCGGGTCTCCTTTCGTCGGCTGCTTCTAATATATTCGTTCCGTGGACGTACTTATACAATGAACCTTTCGGTCCTCGGACACAGGTGCCGGCGGTCCTTTGAAGGCCCCAGGACATTCTCCTGAGGAAATAGAAGTAGAGGAGGACAATGGCCAGGAACAAAAGAGGACCTCACTGGACCAAGAGATCCTTCAGTCGGTGGCCAATACTGTTAAGGGGAAGACCGATGATCTAATTCATCACAAATCACCTTTTTTATATACTATTACATAAAGCTGGTGTTAAATAAAAAGTGTTTGCTTTTTTTTGGATAAGCTAGTTTTAGAAACTACTAGTCCAATTTGAAAAACTCTTTTTGTGTTACCTATCTAGGCCGTTGATTGAGGAAAGATTTAGGCATCAGAGCATACCATTAGGACCAAGAACAGATCTTTAAATGAATAAAAAGCTTACTTAGGATTGTGGCGTTATTCCTTGCCATGACGACTCGAGTGAAGCTGAAATTTGTAATTGTAGTTTTTCCCACACTCCAAATGAAATAAGGCTGGTTTTGAAAAAAACATTCCTGCACATTCCACAGATAATTAAATTTCCTACAAGAGAAAACAGAAATCATCTATATTAGCAAAGATACAACCTATTGGACTTTGGAACTAAAATTATTAATTCAAATTCTCTACTGAATTTGAAGGGGCTATATTTGTATTTGCAAAAAATGGGCAAGGATAACAGGGAAAAAGTTATGACCCCTAAAAACCACTTAACTTCATATTTATATGTTGATATTGCGCATAATTTTTATATATAATTTTATATTTGTTTTTAGTAAATAAATAAAATTGTTTGTATACATAAAATTAAACTCTTAATTTGTACACTACATCCTAACGTATTCACAGAACACCACTTATATACTTTTTTTGTTCATATAAATTAATCCATAATTTTCTCCCTTCTGGAATTTTTAAATGGAAACAAATAATATCCTATTAATTATAATGTTTATTTATTTTCAAGATATAAATAAAACTGATAAATACTTTTACACTATTTATTTCTTTGTGTTCTTCACCATTTTGGACTGTCTATCTTATAAATATTTACATTTATTTTGATAAGAATTATTAAAGATTAAAATTTACAACCTATAATTATTGCTTATTTCAATAATAAATCATGTTAATAAGGTCTATTATACCTTGCATACTATATTTTATATTCAATAAGAAACTATTGAATATATCATTGAGAAAAGCCAAATTTTAATTTCCTACCTGTTGTTAATTTGTGATTCTTATTAAGTTTCTTCCACAAGCATATTGGTTAGATTTGTCTGCTTTGGACTCAAATACTTATCCATTTTATTCCACTTATTAATGTTATAGTAAATTTGGTTACAAAATTTGCCATTATCTTATAGCTGCTGTATTATTTAAGGTTAGGATCATTATTTAACAACATCAAATAATTGTCATACTGCTTCTTGTAATATTAATTATAATTAATTTCAACCTCAAAACTAATGTGTTGATTTTATTTGTTTGCAGAACCTGACTTTGTTGGCTCATTTGACATAGACCAGTATGTTTTCTTTTTCTTCCGAGAAACTGCTGTTGAGTACATCAACTGTGGTAAGAGTGTCTACTCACGAGTTGCAAGGGTCTGCAAGAGAGATACCGGAGGGAAGAACATCCTCAGCCAGAACTGGGTCACTTATCTCAAAGCAAGGCTCAACTGTTCTATCCCTGGCGAATTCCCATTCTATTTTAATGAAATACGTAAGTGAGATACAAATATTATTTAAGAAAATCTGTTTGAATATGAATATGGTTTCAAAACAATCTAATAACATTGTAGGATATTAGTAAATACACTGTCAGGCAAATGTTTAAGAACCCCAGTGCATCAAGATGGTACTTGCTCCTTTCAAATATAATTTATATATTTTTGGTTTTATCAATATTTCCTTATATAAAACTATATATATATTTCTTTAATTATTGTTTTATAAGAAAGTGGAAACTGTTAAAAGTCAGTTAAAATGTGACATATTAAAAGTCAAAGAACATGGTTTAATTTTTAATTGAATAAATAAAATAAAAAGATTTAAGGTCTGCTGTCTTCCACCTTTTTCTCAACTTCCAACAAGCAGCGTATTTAGTTGTATCTCATAAAGTACCTGTCAGTTTACAACTATTTTAAATAAAATTATTTCACTCTCTATTTTATGAGGTGTTTATGCTAATAAAAATTATTTTAAGGAATTTATACTCACTCCACTCCATTTTTTATATATTTAAGGAAAAATAAATATTAATTTTTTCAATGTTTTCAGAGAGCATTTATAAAGTTCCTGGAGACAACACGAGATTCTATGGCACATTCACCACCAGTACAACAGGTCTCATGGGCAGTGCAATATGTGAGTTTGATCTCTCAGCTATTCAAGCGGCATTTGCTGGTAAATTTAAGGATCAAGCCACTTCCAGTTCTGCCTGGCTACCAGTTCTGTCGAATAAAGTTCCTGAGCCAAGACCCGGACAATGTGTCAATAACACAGAAACTTTACCAGGTTTGTATGTTCGTATGTAAAGTATATATATATATATATATATATATTTAAGGTGTTAAAAGAAAACAATTTTAGTATTTTTAACAATTTTTACTTCCACCCATTCTATTCAAAACTACCAAATAACACATGTTTAAAAAAAGAAACGTTTGGAAATTAAATACTGTGTATCCGTATAATACCTGTTAACTATGTTTTTCATGCGTTAAAACCAAAAATTAACTCAACCATCAGATTATGTTCAATCTCACTCAACAGATTATTTTCAATCTCAAGATCTCAAGCTGGCAATAGAATATGATAAGATTTTCCTTAGAAGTGGAATTTTACAGCATGCACAGTTTCTTTTCTACAAGCCAGGAATTTTCATCAACATACTCGATTAATGTAACAATAAAAAAAGTAGAGGGAAAATTATAGAAGCAATTCTATTACAAAAATACCTGTGATAATATTATAAAATTATACAGGTACCTAATAAGTCTTCTGATTGGTTCTTCCTTACAAATCATTATCCCATTTTCTCTTAAAATGTGCATTAATCCATCATATGATGTTAACTAATGAGTAGATAAGACTGTTAATAAGTTTCTTCAAAGGAATAAAATAAAATAAAATTAGTTAAGTTAAAAATGTACAGGAAATATAATCAACCACTGATGTAATATTAGAAAAATAAAAATAAATAAAGCAGGTTAAAAAATTTTCAAATAAAAAACTAAATTCATATTCAGTGTCATCATCTCCCTTAAAAAAACCTTAAATGTGAATCTCCAACAAAAAAAAAATTGAAATTTTTTGGAGAGAGTCAATTTGTTCGCACTTTGAAATTTTCTTAATTAACAAATGAAAATCTTTATTTCTCGTAAATACTTTGTCCAAATTAAAATGTTTCGATATCTTCGAAAAGATGAATTTTCTCACTTTCTGATGGTAATAAAAAAGTTTTGTATTTAGTGAAATTTAAAAAGTTTAGTGATTCTTACTAAGTGTAATGTAACATCTTTTTGATACCTTAAGATTTAAATTTGGTCAATCGAGTTCCCTAGAAGCAATGAAATATTTTCATGATTTTGAAATCATTATCATGAAAACTGATGTTATGTACTGTGAATTTGTGAAAAAAAAATTCAACTGATAAAAGAAAACACCTGATTTTTGGTTGCAGCTCTCTTCATAAATCATAAAAATCAGCTAAAATCGTTTAATCAGATTTTTATTTATAAGCCTACATTATATCAACTACAATCTGTTTTTGAACTCCTGATTTGATACTCCTGTAACAGAAAAAATTATTTTGTGGTGAATCTAATGAATTAATCCCCTTATTGTAAAATAAGTTGGTGGTTGTTAACACAAGATAGTTTTTCAACAAGTAATTCTCATACATTGATTGATACTACAACGATTGATATGTTATACTAAAAAAGAGATACATTAAATTCTAAAAAATATTTATTGATTAAATATATGTAAATATATTTTTATTGTATTATAAAATTAATTACTTCTTTTCAGATTCTGTTCTGAACTTCATTCGATCACATCCACTAATGGACGCTGCTGTAGCTCATAGGAATGATAGGCCTGTCTTCTACAAAAGAGACTTGCTCTTCACTCATCTGGTAGTAGATATATTGAGATATGATGTCTTTGGCGACAAGCTCGAGTTTGTAGTTTACTATACTGGAACAAGTAAGAAACTTATATCTTCTATAAACTTATATATCTACTTTAAATTTTTATTTTGGGGAAAATTTTGACAAAATGATTTCTAATTATAGTTATTTAAAAAAGTAATTAGTAATTATATTCTGTAATATAAAAAAACAACTTAAGAATAATAATTTTATCTACAGATCTTGGACGAGTTTATAAGATAGTGCAATGGTACAATGAAGAAGGAGAACCTCAATCAGTACTTCTAGACATCTTTGACGTTACACCTGGAGAACCTATTAGAGTGATGGAAATTTCAAAGAAGGTAAATTTTTTCATAATAGTTATTTTATTCAATACTCAGTTCTATCCTACTAATTTCAGTGTTAAACTCATCAGTTATGAATTAATAAATTTTAAAAATAAAATTTCAAGAACATATAGTTAACTGATAGTTGTATTTAACCCTTGGTCTGGTCAAAATAACCTGAGGGAAGAAGAACCTAGTTTTTTTGTGCCCAAGTACAGATTTCCCCAAAATAGAGAAGGATGCTAATTGATTCCTAACTCTTTATTCCTCACACAAGGATAAAGTTAAAATTTCCTCTGTGCACTCCTGACATTATATCACTGGTGCAGAAGAAGAATGCCGCAACTGTAAAATTTTGTGAAACTGACTTTATTGTGTAGGCAGGCTCAAATATGTGTATACTACATGTTTGTGAATCTATATAATTGTACTTACTAAATTCTTCTTGGCAATTTTTTTAGAATTATTTTGATGTACAAACATCTGTGGTAATGCAGTAATTGCATTTTTGAACCTGCCGACACAAGTCAATCTCACAAAGTTAAGTCACTGTTCTTCCAGAATAGCAATGTGGACTTGTTCTAATAGACGAGTTGCGCCTGATTACCAAGTATTTTTTATTTCCTAAATTTATAATTCTGTCTCTGATCCGACAAGATTCCTACCCTCTCAGTATTTTTAATGGGGATTATTCATATGACTGTGTGAAAATGTTATTTCCCAGATGTTTCACCTGAATAAATCATGATTTGTAGTGCACCCAACCAGAAGTCAAGCATTTACAATTTCTAATTTTAATTAAAATATTTCATATTAAATTTGAAGTTAATAGAATTTTGATTTTGACATTTCAGCATAAATCTATTTATGTTGCCTCTGATGAGCGAGTGAGACAGATAGATTTAGTCATGTGTAATCGACGATACGACAATTGTCTTAGATGTGTTCATGACCCGTACTGTGGCTGGGACAAGGATACGAATACCTGTAAACCTTTCACACCTGGGTAAGTAATGAGCTTTAACCAATTTTATACGCTTTTAATTTCCTTAAGGAATACTTGTCTTAATATATTGTTTGTTTTGATTGCAGATTACTCCAAGACGTTAGTAATAGCAGTGCGAGTGTCTGCGATAGTTCTGTTGTTAAGAAGAAACTCTCCGTAACCTGGGGCCAAAGTGTTCACCTCGGCTGTTTTGTAAAAATGCCTCAAGTTTTGGCATCACAGACAGTGACGTGGTATCACTACAGTAAAGAAAAGGGTCGATACCAAATAGTCTACAGGTGAGAGGACCAACATTCTTAGTGATTAAGTGATATAAGTTTATAACAATTATTGAAAAAAAGTTATAATGTTTATTTTTAATGAAGTATTATCAACAAACAATACTATTTTACATTTCCCAAATCAGAGACTGTTTAAGTTCCTTATAGTGCAGATACAATTATATTCTTGGTATTAATATATACTATGATCACTTAAGATTCCAAATATCTATGATTTATTTTTTTAATTTTGATTTGTTTAATAATATTCATCTTTTTTTATTTAATAATATTCTTGTTTTATTAATAAGCAAATATTTCTATTTCAGAGGTGATAAATATATAGAGACATGTGAACGAGGATTGGTAATTGTCAGTGTTACCGAAGCAGACTCAGGCAGATACGATTGTTGGCTTGGTGGTTCACTACTATGTGCATACAACATAACTGTAGATACCCATAGGTATGTAGCAAAACTATGTTTTTCATTTTTTAATATTAATTATGATTTAATTTATTTGTTTCACTAAGCTATCATTTATTTAGCGTAACAATATTTTAGAATGTTATCACAACATTCAAAATTTTTAATTTGTCTGTTTTTCTTTTACAGATGTGCCCCACCTGGAAAGTCACACGATTATCATAAAATATATTCCGACTGGTGCCACGAATTTGAAAAGTATAAAAATGCTATGAAAAATTGGGAAAGGAAGCAGGCAGTAAGTAATAATGGACATTCTCAATTATAACTTTCATAATACATAGCATATTATTGTTCTTATCAGTATGATGAGCAACCTCAATGTTTCAACACTTGAATTTCTATAAAATAGTCCCTAAATGCCAAAGGGGTTCTCAATCACAGAACAATTCCCATTTTTAAGCTTTGCAGATTGATCAATCTTATTGAGTTTCCACCGATCGTGTTGAATGTTAAAATGGAAAATTGACTGACTCATGCTTAATCAATCTTCAAAATTAAAAATATTTTCTAATAACTTAATTTTAAATACTTTATTAATAAATAATTTCATTTCCTCATAGTTTATTTATGATACTCCCCAAACTGATAATTTCACTCTTTACCAATTTTAAACTTACTCTCATCCTCTTACATTAGTATTATATTATTCTGATTCTTTAATTTTTCAATTCTTATTACAGCAATGCAGTCGACAGAATGACACAGCAGCCTCCGCCAACCAGAACAGTCATCCAAATGAAATATATCGAACACCATTAGTGTGAAATTTTTTCTACCCTTAGAGTAAATTACGAGCTCTTGTTGACAAAAAAAAAAAAAACTTTACTTTACGTTTACCCTTCCTTGACAGACTATAATAATAATGAACAAAAATTATGAGGGTTATTCATAGATGCCCTTCGTCCCTTGAAGACTGATAGTTCTTTTTATAACACTAATATTTAAGAAAAACTAATTAAAAAAAAAATATTAGTTATTTCTTACAATTTTTGTTTTTTCATCTTATAAATCAAAAATTAGTGCATTAGCTATGTAATGAGTGCATCAAGAGAAGGCATTTTTTTCAAAGGATTATTTTTAGAATATTAAAGACGACTTGTTACTTGAGCTCGATTTCGTGACGAAGGAAGATAAAAATAGTGATCTTAATGAATTAATGCTATTGAAACCGCGATGGTTTCAGTGGGTCTGTGATATCAAAACTTTAAATATTAGTGTTTTTATTTGGTTATTAAAAATCCTATTATATGGAAGTGAAATAGGCAAAAGTTAAAAAAAAAAAATGAACTACGTGACTATTAGTATAGGAACTGTGCGAGTTAAAGCTATGTTTTCCCAGTGACAGTTTTTTTCTACTGCGTAAAATTCAATTGATTCTCAATAATTAATTTTACAAATTAAGCTAGTTTTAATTCAAAATCAGCTGCTTGTTCTCATTGACTGGGCATTATCAATTGATATTGCATAATTCTGGAATTCAAAGAAAAATTGAATAATTCATACTTACATAAGTTAAAATCCTTCTGGAGGGCTTACTATTATTAGTGAGTACATCCCACTTTATAAGAATCAAGATTACGTCCCAACCTTTGTACTAGAAAAAAAATCCTGTCACTAAGAAAACCCACCTTGTACAGCAATTATCATATAACCTAATAATATAGGTGTATTGGCTATTGGCTCCATGTTCTTCATTGTACCTAGGTATTGTAATGTCCTTTCTCCATTTTATTTTTTTTTTATACTTTGTATATAAATATATAAATTGATTGAACGATAACTTTTATGAAATCTAAGTAGAAATGTATTTACCTCTTGTATAAAAAAAATTAAAATAAAATAAAAATATACCAACTGTGGTATGTAATGTTGATTAGTATGTTTTTACCATTGGAGTGGATTAAGTAAAACTGTGTATATATTTATATAATGTTTGATTTGTTTTTTTACAATTTTATTTCAATTGTATATAACAATATCAGTTTTAAAACTGAGAATTGCTGGTTAATATGATTCTTTGAACATCGATAATTTTAGTTATCAGTATATATGTACATTGTATATTTATTTGATGTTCTAGTAACATGAAAATATTGTATATAAATTTAAGTACTAAAGTTCATTCCAGAAATCTGGAGTAAGTTAAAATGGTGCTTTTAAGTTTGTTTGGTATGTTTTATAACTTATTGGTGACACTGCTCTACAAAAAAAATGAATTTAAAAAAAAAAATGTTTTAAAAAATGTATGACAATCAACTGCCAATTATTCGTTAATTTAAAACTGTAACATTTAGAAACTAAATGATTTTTTTCTTTGGTTATCAAATAATGGCGCAATAAATATGAATTACTTTAATTATAAAGAAAACTCTTATTTCACTCAGTTGAAACTGAATATTGTTTAAAACCCTTACATTGAAGGCTGGATTTAAAATTTATAATAATTTAGGTATACTAAAACATTAAAGAAATCAATAAGTCAATGTTAAAGAGAGAAAGACAAAATTTACTCAGGGTTTATCTATTTGTTGTTAACGAAATATTAAGTAAATTTATTGATAGTAATGTTTTGCTTCATAGAATAAATTAAAAAATAAAACAAATTTAGACAAAATAAAACATTTTCTATTAAATAGTTCTTGAAGACAAATTTGACCTTAGAGAAATTCAATATAAATGGGAACAACAATATTATTCCCCTTGTTTTCAGAAACTTAATAGTATTAACCCTAGGCACTTTCCCACCTGTTTTCTTTTTTACTTTGAGGGTAGAGTAGATTCTTCATTCACCCAAATTACTTCAACTTTTTTTCACTTTTGGTATAGTGTTGACTTTGTTTTTTTTTACTTTTAAATAATTTTGCCAACGTTGATTATTTTATTCCTAGGCCAAAATTCTTATCAATGAGATAGCCATGCATTAAGCGACCCCTAGATGATTTGAGCAGAGTACCCCACAAAATAGTCTGCAGTCTAAATATAACATAAAAAGAAAGCAAATCTTGAGGTAATTGCAGCTTCAAAAAAGGGAAAACAAAATGCAGGTGGATTAAAGAAATGGTTAAAAAAAAAATTAGTACACTCCTGAAAATGTATTGATTGATTTAAGAATTATTGAACCAATTGACTTTTATAACTTTCTTTAACTTGGTAGTAGTTTATTTAATATTTTGCTAAAAAAAAATCAAACTCTAATTGACCTAATATATTACACAATACTTCAATGATTTAGAGGCCATAAATATTTTGTATAATGTATTTGATTTTCTAGTGGCTGCTTTAACTAAGAGAATAAATTTTCATTCATTTTGTTTGCTTTCATTTTCACTTAGGGGTTGTTAGAAATTTAAAAATTACTATTCTCGATTTAAAGTTTTAAAGAATTAAATTTCTCAACTACCTGCCACACTCTTTTTTTTTTTTTTTTTTAATTCTTAATAACTAATTTCCCAGCTGCCCACTGCACTCCTAATAATGAAAAATTAATCTCACCTAAAATTGTTTAGCTTTTAAAGCATGATTGATCAGCAAACAGGATTTCCTATAATTCCAAGCAAATGGAATTAGGAATTCTGAGACTAGGAATTCTTGGAACTAGGAATTCTGTGAGATGGGTATCAAAATAGGTTTATTATAAACAAAAAAGATTTTTTTATAATGCTACAAAAAATTTAAAAAGTATCCTTCAGCACAAAAACTTTTAAGAACCATTATTGGGCATTAAAGTTTCCCAATTATAACCTTTTTTAAATAGAAAAGAAATTAACATGTTATCCAGGAATTTTAAAATAATATAACTACAGTCAAGCAAAGGAGACAGAACATTCTGTACATATCTCATGTGCCTTGACAATGTTTCAATATTTTTATTTTATTTTATTTTAGCTTAAACTAAATTCAATTGAAAAAAAAATAAAGTCTTGTTATACTCTCTTTGTAGAGCAGTGTAATGGATTAATGTTTTAAAAATTTTACTTAAAAAAATGAAAAAAAAAATGCAAAGACAATGCTTCGACTTAGGATAGTTGATAATCTTTCTATTCCCGACACAATGAATCCAAAAGAGACAACATCTAATATTGTACAGAAGCTATTGTAAATAGTGTGTATTTAAATCTAATTATCAATAATTTTTCGATATCCAAACTTCAAAATGTAGACAATTATGGCAATAAGTTGTAAAGTGTAAATATTTGTAGAATACACAGTCGTGAAGGAACTTTGCGGCAGAGTGGAAAAATAAAGTTCATATGACAGTCATTTTAAGGAAGGTGAACCTCGCTTGGTTTTCACTAAAAGCTTGCTCTGTTTACATATGTTATGAAAATCCCTACTTTGGTTATCATGCTTAGTTTAACCGTACTCTTGTAAGGATAATGTAATCATTAGCAGCCATAATTTATCTAAAATAAATCTCAATCTTTCGAAGTAATAGTTCTTTATTTATAACCTTCATCAATTTATTGATAAGTCATTAAGGTAACGTTTAGCATACAGTTACAGGTAAGTAGAGCTGTTTGCATACTATTTTAAAATATACAAAGAGGAAAACTGAAAACAAACTCAATTTACCAAAATAATCTGACCTGAGTGTGAATATTAAAAAACTCTATACTTAGCAATCATTTTGACTACCTGATATCTTCCAAAATCATCAATTTTTCAACTTGATTATTAATTAAATAAATTAAAAAAAAAAATTATTTATTCAAATTTTGAAAACCACCAATTAATTCTGCTCAAAAAGGTCTTAAAAGCAAATATAACTTTGAATAAATTTGGTATAATGGCTTATTAAACGAAGTTTCCAAGAAATTGGTGGGATCTGGTTGATAAGATAACAATAATGGTACATATGCTACTCTAAAGAGTATTGATTGTTGGGCTCAATCAATCAACACATTTTGACAGGTCAGAATGTTAAATAATGACTCCAAATTAACGAATTGACTTTTAATTACAAAACTTTTTACAATAACACAATTTAACAGTCGTGTGTTGTCACCATCAAAATCTTTTAACATCATGTAGAATGTTCTGTACAAGATAATCATTTAAAGAGGAACAATCAACAAAGAAGTGGTCTCAATTTACCATCATGGAAATTTTGAATTTAGCCTCAAACAAATTATTAGTATATCATATACAGTATTAGTAAATATATTTTATATAGGATACAGGATTCATTGTTATAATAAGAAATCATCAGGATATAAGAGATCAATGGCATCTTTATATAAGTATTGAAATTTTGAATTTAGCCTCAGACATATTAGTATATTAGGGTTCATTGTTATAACAAAAAGTCATCAGGATATGAGAGATCATCGGCATCTTTATATAACAGTTCATCAAAAGGCGGTATCTCAGTAGTAGATTTGCATACATTTATGAAAATGTCCTGTCCTGGATCAGTTGTTATTTGTTCTTGTTTCACATCAAGGGCAGTATCACACCTCTACATTTAGGGGAAAAATAATATTATCTTGGTTGCATTGAAACTCTAATGTATGTTGATTTCTTTTCGCTAAAGAGTCATTCTCAGTGGCAAATTTGTTGGTTTTCTCTTTTACATTTGCCATTATGAAAGTTAAAGAAGAAAAACGTTATATCAAACTTTAAATTTCAAATCTCTTTAATAAATACAATACAGAAATCAAATAAATTAGATTTTTTTTTTACATAGTAAACTAATGGAAAAAATAATGAACACTGTTAGCCAAAATAAGACAGCAAACATTCAAAATATGTTGATTATATCAAAGTTTCTAATTACTAATGGCATTCAATTAACTACAGAGACTATATATCTACTTATCATTTCAAGTAAAATTAGCATGCACTCTATCTACAAATATAAGTAAGCAACCAAACCTAATAGTACTTTAGAAGGTAATGTAACCCATCACAGCCATAGAGGTATGTAATGGGAAAGAGACGATGTTAACGAAAAGAATTATTTAGTTCACAACTGAAATAATGTATTGTAATGTAGTACATAATTCATACTGATTCAGATAAGCAAAAAAGAATGGAAAATAGCTTTTAATTTTTAATTTAATTAATTTAAAAATGTATTCGTCAATCGAATACTTTTTGCCCAACTCTGTTTGGAATAAGTCCAATTCTAAATAAAATCATTTTTTTTTTTTTTGTCAGATATGCCAGATATAGTTGACCGTAGATTAATGATAGCAGAAGTTTGTCGGGGGGTGCGGTCAGCAAAGAACAACATAAATAAACAAAACCATATTTATTTATTTTATGCCGACGTTTCGACCTGAGTTTCAGGTCTTCATCAGGACTGTAGAACAAAAGAGATAACAACAACATTTAGAGTAACATACAATTGAAAAGGAATAGAATACAAACAAATTTGATGAGATGTGACAGTCTGAGTTGAATAAGCCTGAAGAGCAGTAGAGGGCTGAGTTGAAGGATTTCGATGAGAAGGGGTCTGTAGAGTAGCAGAATTGTGCTGTGAAGTGGTGATTCATCATTATGAAACCAGTAACACGGGGCCAACGACGTGATAACAACCATCTACATACACATCACTACACCAGAAGATAGAACACATCTAGATCTCATCAACAACAATCACATTCACCACTTCACAGCACAATTCTGCTACTCTACAGACCCCTTCTCATCGAAATCCTTCAACTCAGCCCTCTACTGCTCTTCAGGCTTATTCAACTCAGTCTGTCATATCTCATCAAATTTGTTTGTATACTATTCCTTTTCAATTGTATGTTACTCTAAATGTTGTTGTTATCTCCTTTGCCCTGAAACTCAGGTCGAAACGTCGGCATAAAATAAATAAATATGGTTTTGTTTATTTATGTTGTTCTTTGCTGACCGCACCCCCCGACAAACTTCTCCAATGAAAAACTATTTGGTTATAGTTGATGATCAGATAAGTATCACAGGAGTTTCAAAGATTTAGGTTTTAATATTTTTGAAATTTTGTCAAGGTGGTTGTGTTAGATCTGACTCCAATTGACAATGTGAGGTGCTCTATACCAGAAGGCCTCGACAATGCGTGCTCATACAGGTAAGTTATCTGGTTAGGAGATGAATGGACAGGATGAGTCTTATGGATGGATGTTAGCCGTAAGTCCTCGATGGTTGAAAACTTCGCTCTACAGGGTACTAATATGCATTCGTGAAGGGGAGTGAAAGTCCTGACTGGGTACAAGTCACAGGTCCTAACGATAGGATACAAGGTTCAGGAAGGAGGAAAGATCCAGAGAAGGCAGAGAGAAATAAAATACAAACATACATTTACAAAATGTCACAAGAATGTGAAGAATATGAGAGCGGCCAAGTTTCAACCTACACTCATTAGAGGGTAGTAGTTTCCTGTAAAAAAACAAACAAAAAAACATAAAATATAGTTCCAAAATTCAGTAAATTATAATCAGTCAATGAATATTACAATATATTGTAAAAAGTGTAAAAGGAAATAAATAACCTTCAATAGTATCAACTGTGACAATACTTTCCCGTACTAATATGTCCATAACATTCCATCACTTTCAGTTGATAGATTGACTAACTCAAATTTCAACGATTTTCAATGAAGTACTTTTAATTATATTACTCGTTGCAGAATGTTTACATTTTTCTTTTGCAAAAGTAGGTGGAATTAAAAAACTAACTATTTAATTACTATGGAGAGATAAAAACATTAATTAGATCGGCGAAACGTAAAAACGAATTGCGCATACGTTCTCCAGTTTAACAGTTAAACTCGTATTAGAACCGACCTTTTCTTTAAGCGTGTTTTATCATTCTTTATTATCTTCTACTACTTCATATGTAAACTGTTATATTTTCTAAAATATTTGGCTTTCTAACGGTGAATACTATGTCTATATTACTACCCTCATTATCGGAAATGTCTTTTCAACCTAGAAAAAATATTTTTCCTCTCACATCCTTAAGTTAATCATCAAATCTTTTCATGGTTTATTTTTATCTAGTCTTCATCAGTAATAAAAATTTGAGATGGTTAGTTATTTTAAACAAACAAAATTAAAGGTACTTTAGGGAACGCCATTTTAAGCTCCGTCAATGAGAATAATATCTGGCTGATATTTAAGAGCACTTAATAGTTCATTGATTTAATGAGATTAATTATAATTGTTCGAGCCGCTCTTGAGAAAATCTTGAAAAAAGTGTGTAAAATCGATGATATAATGTTGCCCTCCTGGTCGGTAAATTTTGTAGTAATGTCCCTGGAATATATTAAGCTGAAATTACATATTCAGTGGAGGCATTAAATATGCAATTTCAGTTTCGTACATTTTTTTAGTTTTTGAGCTAGGCTGTTCACATACACAAACGTGGACACAGATGCACATACAGACCATTTTTCGAAACCTCTTATTTTAACTGAGGAGATCTCAAAACGTGTATTTCGTCGAAAACTCGAATTTGGAATTTTTCACGATAGAAATACTTTCCCTAACTACATATTCCACAAATAGAAGGGCGAATGAGAGTATGAAGCCGAACTATGCGCCAGTAGCAAAATGGTGTGAGTGGAAGATGTGGATGGCTGCTGCTAAGACACAGGCCATTCTCCTTAAATACAAGACTGATCGGGCACACCCTATAAGCATGGACAAAGAAAGTACGAGTAAATGTCCTAGTAAGGTGACTAAATGTTACACATTTAAATTGGAATATCTGGCTGGAAGGGTAGTCCCAGCAATGAATTGACTTAGTCGTGTAGGGGGACCCTAGGTATCCGACTACGACCACAATTTATAAAGGAGTTGTGGAAAGTATCCTTAGGTATGCGTCTCCCTTTTGCTTCCAAATCCTCATGTATAGTCAAAGAAATAGGCTGACATCGACCCATAGGATGGCTTTGCTGCGCGTTACCAGAATATACAGGTCAATTTTCCATGAAGGAGTGAAGCTCTAAAATCTTCAGGGAGACTGTGCCTCTCGACCTCCTTCTGCGAGAAGTGATCAAGTATATTTTCAAGATAGAAGGCTCAACAGGATTTCTGGAAAACCTTCGAATAAATATTGGGGCGTAAAACGGAAATAAATATTTTCGATGTATTTATAATTTCTAAAATGCATTTGGAATGAAGTTTACAGTGTACATACATTATCTATGTCCAATTAATTTTCAACAGTTATATTGATTTGTATTCTGAAATATTTGTAGGATGTTAGACGTGTGAGCATGAATCACTGACTACCAATCAGTAAAAGCTACAGCGTGGCGTGAAGTGATTCTCAGATGGGTCCTTGAAATCAACTTCACTTCCAACCCTCCAGTCAGTCCACCATACCATTCCAATTGGAGTGATCAGCAGTGCTCTTAAAATCAACTTCAGTCCAACATTCCAGGCAGTCCACTTATTTTGTTTTTTGGGTGATCATCAGTAGGCACCTAAATCAACTTCATTTCCAACACTCCAGGCAGTCCACCTCATTTTCCTTTTTTTGGATTGATCCTCAGTTGGGCCTTTAAATCAACTTCATTTCGAGAACATCAGTCAGTGTTCCTTCATCATCTCTACCAAGCTACATATGGATTGTTAGTTAGCACCTTTGGATAGTTTGTTTAATGAGAATGGCATAAGATAGTATAAGAATCTTGCTACAACACAGTAGTAAGCATAAACATTCATCAGTATGGGAAAATTATTAATAGTTATGCAAAGCGAAAATGACAGATGATAAAGTGCTTGAAACTCATTGGTAGGTGTTAAGTGAATGCTCTGACCAGAGAGCTACTGCCATACCACATCTTGCTTAAGTTTATCATGTAAAAAATTATTCCTTCAATAATACTCATACTAATGATACATTGATAGTCCATTATAAGATCATAGTTTTCTTTGAAATTATAAACCTTTAATCAAGTACAAACACAAAGTGAGCTATATATTCACTAATGAAAAAAATCCACCAAAACAGGCCTTAAATAAGCAGAATCAAGTTCTACAAAAAAAAAGAAGACATTATCCAACTTTTTGAACAAATATTGAGTTACTGATATTTCAGTAGAACTTTTTGATTATTTCACACAACCCTACAATGTATAATTGAAAATTTCTCAACAGAATCAGTGGAAATAAAAAATACAGGCCAGAGGTCGGTTTAAATTCTGTTAATCAACCAAAATCATCTGTCACACTAGATCTTAACAAGGTGAAAACATACACCTAAAAATGTCAGAGATCAGCTCCATGAAGGATAAAAAGATATTAGAGAACATGCTAAAGAACTATCCCTTCATGCTGCGAAAATATAGCATTTTTCACTGAAAGAAAATTAAACATATTTGGGTTATTTATTAGGAAAGGAAATGAAATAAATATATAGAAGCTTAATATTGATTTCTTTTAATAATTATCAAAACATTTTTATACAATTTAAAATAATCAAAGGCATAACAGTAAAATCAAAATCTCACATTGTATTTTTACAGATATACAACACAGGTATCTACTGATTATTCAAAATAAATAAGTCTTTATAAATTAATATAGTATCTAAAACACACATAACTTGTGCTATTTGGTTGAAATGAACAAACATATTAGTTTTTACTATGTTTAGTTAAATGGAATTAGCTGATTTGTAACCAAGTTTAGCTATAAAAGAAAGACTTAAAAAAAAATTGTTATTTTCAATAATTAATACATTGTCCAGTCTACTGCAATTTTATAAAAGAATTTTCCAATAAAACAAAATTTAGTTAATTATTTATTGTCAATCAAATTCAGACCATTATTTATATTAAAATATTTTTAAAAAGTTTTGCTGAACACAAACTATTTATATCACATGAAATATCAGTTTTAGGAGGTGACACTGTCAAAGTACGAAATCAATATACTCATTACTACATTAATAATTAGCTCAAAACTTTTATTTTGAAGAGTTAAACATTGGTGAATATTTCCAGATAATTACCAAATGTTTTTTTAAGATTTATTATGCAAAATATCGAAAACTTTACTATGGAAATTCTTTCATACATACCAACTAAATAAGTGATCTGTTAGTTCCTTAAACTATTTTGTAAAACACTGAGTGCTTGAAACTAGTGATGGATTGATAATGGCTAGTAGAAATTTATTTCTTTTAAGACAAAGATTTTAAGTAGGAATTAAATAAATGTGTTTATGGGATGAATTGAGGCGTTAAGAACCAGAGTGGACTTATCCCACATTGTGAAAATCGAGTAGAAAACTAATATTTTCTATTATTCATATTTTATAAATTCTATCCCAAAACAAACAAAGTTTGTAGAGCTCAAAATTTCATTTATTATTAGTAATGTGAACCGAAACAAAAAAAAAATTAAATGTCTGCTAGTTTAAAAAAAATAAGATATAGTTTTTAATTATTACTTTAAATTATCAAATATTTTAAAATTATGCGATAAACTATAATTTAAAAAACTAAAAAGACATGCATCTCCATTGACTTATATTTCCAATATAATAATATTCATGGATGGAAAGCAGATAGGAAAAATGAAGTTGAATGTTTCCAACAAAATAACACAAACTGTTAAGAACAGGGTGCAAAATAAGTATGCTACATTAAAATAAGCTAAAATTGTTAACAAAATAAATAAAAAAACAAAACAATAAATGTCTTTCACAGGTTTAAAATAAAAACAACACACTACTGATAGTAAATTACAGGCAACAAAAAAATGATACATAATTTACAAAAATTTTCTAGAACATTTATTTATGGCAGATTATCTCATCGGCGTCCGAACTGATTCCTTACTACACTCCGGCTTGACTGGAGTCCTGAGTTTTTCTATTGGAGGAGGTGGAGGACTAGAAGATTTTACAAAGGTAGCAACTTGTGTAAACAGGAGCTTTGTTAATTTTAAAACGGCGTAATGAGCAGAAAACTGTAGAATCAATGCTCCAAAACCTTTGAACAGACCAGCACCACCTTCCTGTGCCATAGTGGTGTCATAGCAGTCCACCATTCCTTCATATCTGGAAAGAAAAATAAATATACTTAAATAATACACAATATGTACTCCAACTGACAAGAAATAACACTTTATTTCTTCGATTATACTTTTTTTTTTTTTCAAAAATGGGGGGGAGATATGCGCATATCGATAATATTTCTCACTTCTACTCTAAACCGAGATTAACATCTGTCGTAAACTGCTGTTGTTGAGTCAATAAGTTGGGTGAGGGTCACTAGTAAGGTGAACCCCGAAAACCAAGTAGGTGAGTTAGAAAGTCGGTGAGCCGGTGGGTACCTCTTAACTCAGACTCAGCCTCTAGACTCCAGACTGCCTTATCAGTCTGTATACAGGCAGTAATCCCATTGCAGCTCACAATGTTGATATATGTGCCGAGCTGCAGCGATGTATTTATATTATACATGCAACACAACAAACTTCCTTAACTGTTCGTGATTTACTTAATAAATTAATTTTAATTACGAAAAATAAAAACTGAATAGTTATTAAAAAAAAAAGGAAATTAACTTATAATTAACAAAAAATAAAAAACCAATTGGAAGTAAATGAAACTAAATTAAAGAAAATAAAATAAACTTTTGGGCTTTAACATATAT
>NW_027116321.1:840984-841343 GCF_000696795.3 Halyomorpha halys
AAAAAATAAATTCATTAGGATTTTCAGTTTTAGTAAGACATTTACAGGGATTGACCCATGTTATTTAAAGTTAAATTTGAACAAGAAAATAATTTTATTTAAAAATAAATTTTGTAAGATTAAAAGTAGGATATTTGATAAGGCCTTAAGAGTATCCTTAAATATTAAATTAATATGGTATGGCACCTGGTTGGTGGTAGCCAGGGTGAAGGGTTCACATTCCATTCCTCACACTACAGCAGAACATGCTGTCATAGATTATATCATTTATTACATTCAAAGTCATTTTTTTAAAGTTAACAATATTTTTAAATTCATAATGTTTATATTTTTTATAATTTTTTGAGGTTTATTACTTC
>NW_027116321.1:842101-871971 GCF_000696795.3 Halyomorpha halys
ATAATGTTTATAGTTTCTATTAATGCCTATAAATAATAATTAATGTCTTCTATAAATAAGAATTGTTAGCTAATCCACTGGAGTCAGTATAGCCTTTAACAGTATAAAGTTTTCCTAGTTATTATAACTTAAATTTTTATTTTTCTCTTGTATTACTCCATGTTTAGTTTTGGTCCATTGTCCACCTGTATTATTTTTGATCAAAGGAAAGTTTTTGTAGAGATTCCTAAATAATTCATCATTTCATTTACTAAAATTATTCTCAGAATATTCTCTAAACAATTTCTTAATAAAATAAGCTATTATTGTGAAGATATATTTTATTCTTTATAATGGTGTATGTCTCCTAATTATCTAAAAGATTCACTAGGTATGGGAGTTCATTAAAAAAAAAAAAATAAAAATAAATTTAATGGTTTACTGGATTTCATTTTCTTTTGTAAAGACTACAATTATTAGTAAATTTAGTTATTATAACAATCATGGCGAGTAACAGCTACTATTTTATCTCTTATTCAAATGCCTTTGTAAATTCATGAGTTATAAAAAATAAATTATTGTTTAGAACATAAATTTTGTATAATAAATATGTATCAAATTATAGTGAAATGTGAATCGGTTTTATCAAACTATGTTTTTAGTATGTTTGTATTTATATGTAAAGATGTTATATTGAATTGTAATTATTGTATGTGTATTTGTAAGCAGTTTGTAACTCAGAGGCGGTTTTTGACCAAATGTTTATTTAAAAGATTAGAATAAAATTGATTCAGACTTTATTAGAAAAAAAAAATATTTTGAGTTCAAAATAATTTTTTTTTTACTTGGAGAGGAGGAGAAATGTAATATCCTCTTTTTAAATAAATAGTTGATATTTATAGATAAATGATTTTAATTACGTTTTTATTTTATGTATATTGTTTCAGTATTGTTTATTTGTTATTTTAAATCAAAAAGCAAGCTAACCAGTTTCCATTATCTAAAATAAAGACGCTTTTCAAAACAAGAAAGATGGTGGTGCGCGTCCGTCCGAAGTGTTCGTTGGGTTGTTTGTGTTTTATAACATGGATTGAAATTTGTCAATTTTTGTTGTTCTTATGCAGTAATTATGGAAAAGGAATAATCAAAGAAGAAATGGAAGAAAGTGACAATTATCGATAGACTAATTACATAGCAAATAAAGCAGAGCGATTGTACTACAATCGATTATTTGGATCGACCGGTGAAAATTGAAAATAGAGGAGAGGAAACAGGGACTCTTGATTTTGCTGGCTTGGAGAGAAGACGTCCGTTCGGCTAGAAGCGGGAAAGACTAAAGCCATTGTTGGGAGTTTAGATATAGCATCATCGTGAAGAAGAGATCAACAATTAACAGGGGAAGCTGTGTAATTGGTTAGTCTTGTTTCAAAATGAATTTATTGTATTAGTAAAATGTCTAGTAATTAAGTTAAAGTGTTATTAGTAGTAAAGTGTCGTTTGTTTCTGATTGCCAGGAAACGCCCTGAGAAAAGATTCTTATGTTATAAAATTATATTATCTGTTAAATATTAAACTTTTTAATTTGAACCCAAGTTATCTTTTATATTTGAAAATAGTTTAAAACGATTAAAATTCCATTCATTTTATTTTAGTAAATTTATGATTATTACATAAATTATATTAAAAAAGAGGATATTACAATATATATATATATATATATTTCTAGAAATCAATCCTTAATAATTTATTTTTTTATTTTAATTTATTTAGTATTTTGAGTACCCTGATTATCTCAAGAAAACCAGCAAAATGTTTTACAAAATGAGATGAAATATTACCTGGTTAAAATAGCAACAACAGAAAATCCGTTGTCGAGATTATCTATAATTGTCCTAGTTCCTTGTAAATGTAATCTATAACAAAAGAAGAAAATAATTGCACCACAATGTTAATAAAATTTCTTCGTGAATTATTATAAATTAACTTACTTTAAGTTAAAAATATAATTATAGCATATATTATATTAGAGTAGGGCAGGAGTAGAGGTTTACGATGGCGAGTAAAGGTAATCGGATGGGATTAAGCCTAAGGTTAAAAGCGAAAAGTTGTAAAAACTGAAATTATGTATTTAAGTTAGATGTATGGCTGGGATGATATAGAAGCATTAGCATGATACTATATATCGACAATAATTGGATTATTGTGTTATATGGTACTAAAATTGACTAACAGACAGTGTCACTTTATATTATTGATTTTACAGTTGTGTTTCATTTTTTATAATTTTCTTAATAGCTCGATAGTTCAAATGATTTTATTATAATGAACATTACCTAGGTCTTATTATCATTGAAGTAGTTCTACAGGGCTTAAATTTTCAAAATGATTTCCTCTCTTTATTAAAAACCTAAAATTTTTTTTCATTAAAAATAACTGACATTCACTCATTGTTAGTAGTAGTGAAAAATGGATAATTATAAACCAAGTATAAATTTAATTATCAGCTAAAGGAAAAATATTTTCCCAGATTGAACACAGAGTAGCAATATAGATGCATAATGTAATATCGGAAACCAAAAGATTTTATACAAATTAATATCTAACATTTGAAGTCATAGAAGGTATTGGAGGGTGCATATATTTATCATATAAGATGGGTGGGAAAACAAATGTACCATATATGATTTTATGTATCATTAATACTTATACTTGAGATAATTATTTAATTTTTACTCAAAATATCTATGTAAGCAAATTGTGCACTACACCAGATTTTGTTTTTAAAAGTAATGATGTTGGGTTAAATACCATTTATACAAATACAAAACTTTTATTGAGTAGATTCATAAGCTCACCTGTGCAATATAGTCTCCAAAGGGTAGAATAAAACATCAGCACCTATTAATGATATAAGTTGTGCAGTTACTTCGATTTCTTGCAACAGAGACTGGTTCATCCAATCCTTTGGATAAGCTCCCTAAGCACACAAATAAACCAAATTTGAATATACTTAAAACTAATAAAATATAATTTTTTAAAATGCTAAGGTGAAGAAAACTTCCAATTAGAATATATTATTATTCTATATCTTGTATTTGTACAACATTTAAGGATTTACCCCATACTCATGTACGAAGTATCCTGAAATCGTAACAAATAATTTAGTCATAGCAACAATTTTTTAAAATATTTTATATGTATATAATTAAAAATCTTTGAATCTATATTTACCTCATATTTGTCATTTATATCTATTTCTATTGGGAAAATTTGTCATTTATATAAATAATGTGGTTTTAACAAATGGTTTAAATTATATGTATATAGATGACAACATTTCACGATACAAATAGATGTAAATGACAAATATGAGGTAAATATAGATTATAAGATTTTTAATTATTTATATAAAATATAGAAAAAAATTATTGATAAGATTAAATTATTTGTTACAATTTTAGGATACATAGTACATGAGTATGGGGTAAATCCCGAAACGTACAAAAAGAAAATATAGAATAATAATATATTCTAATAGGAAATTTTCTTCACCTCAGCATTTTAAAAAATTAATATAATCAACTTCTTAGAAAAGAAAATCCATAATAAAATATAATGCATCAGCATATAAACTATCTTCGACATATTAAAAGACTGATTATTTTATATTAACTATATTCGCGCTACTGTTGTTTGAATTTCAATTACGTAGCTTGAAATGCTTGTGAGTGTAGTGTAGTCCCTAATTCCTTCAAATGATTTATGACACATAAAAACTTTTTTGATCTTATTTATTCCTAATTTTACTATAATGTGATTTCTTGGAATTTTATTTAAACTACCAGATTTGTTTCAAATTATTATTTGAACTTAAATAATATCAATTATTCGATTCATTATTGCTAAACTTTTGAAATTGATTACTATTTACTGCTCATGAGTTTGTCAACTTATCTCAAAATATCTTAATCAATTCTCAAAATAATAATTTAATAAAATTGATTAGGATAAATTAGATTCTAACATTTATTGACAAGATTACAAAATACAGAACAGAAGCCCTTCTTCCTAATTTTATTCATTTTTTTCATTTCTTCCTAATTTGATTTGTTTCAAACTATTATTTGAACTTAAATAAAATCAATTATTGGATTATTTATTGCTAATGTTTTGAAACTGATCACTACTTATTGCTCATGGGTTTGTCACCTAATTTCAAAACAGCTTAACCAATTCTCAAAATAATAATTAAATAAAATTGAGCCTTACAGATTAAATTCTAATGTTTATTGACAACAATCATAATTTGACAAGATTACAAAATACAGAACAGAAGGCCTTCGTCTCCATTTTATTCTTTTACACTTTAATAGATATTTCAAGTTTAATTAATTACATATTATTTTTATTTTAAATGAATTTCATACTTATTAAGTATACTTCTGAAATAGGGAGATGGATAATCCTTTTTCCTCTGATGATTCTGCTCACTAACAGATAAAGAAACTTGGAAGTGAGTTTATTTCCTAAGACATGGTAAATAACAATTTTTTTTTTACTTTTAAGAAAAAGAATTCCTAAAAGAATAAAAGCAATGTCTAAATTGAATGAATGAAAAAAAAATTCACAACATACAGGAAAGGCGGGAACTGAAGTGAACATAAATAAAGAAGACAACAAAATATCTCTAATAGAGCAATAAACAATAAGATATATCCGCATTAGTACTTACAGAGTTCAAGTTTTGGTTATTTAGAAGTCAGAAACTTCTATACCAGAAAATTACAAATATCTACAGTTATAAAAAATATATTAAATCTACTATAATTAGGAATACTAAGTAATTCTTGATCAGTACCTTTCTTTCAAACTCTTGTCTGCAGTTGATCTGCATACAGGCAGAAGCGAAATTTTTTATTAAAGATTGAAACATACACTTGAAAGCGCCATGTACTACGGTCGGAACTACAAGACTCCAGACAGGTAACATCCTACCTAGGAATAAAAGAAATTTCCAGTGATTATATAAACTAGTATTTGAGAAAGCTCCAGTAGAAAAACTATATTCTAGCTTTTTAATTGGAATGAAAATTGTAACTGTATTAGTTGGTCAGTGACAGGAAACAAGATGCCAAAATATGACACAGGGCAGAAGAAATATGAAACTGCCATGTCCCCAAGGAAGAACAGCATTTCAAAAATGTTTTCCTGTTCACTGTTACTAACACTTCATGCTTTATTGTTACTAGATTTAAAAAGATTGGACCCTTATTTTTCCACTGGATCTTTCGCTCATAAAAAATACTTTACACATTTTGTAATTATAAACCTAAAATATGAACCATAAATAAGACTACCTAAATGCAACCCTTCTAATACTTGGATTATGATTAAAAATCTATTGGACACAGTGTAAAAATTCCCGGTTGTTGTTAAATTTATACCTACTACATACATTAACAAGTATAACCACCACCTGCTTCGTAATGAGATTTGTTAGAAGAGAGGAAATGTCAATAGAAAATTCAATATAAAAAGAAGATTCCGGACAATTCATAACACTAAAGATATTTTTAGATCAACTGATTTTAATATATCTTTTATTGAAAGAAGTGCCAGTTTACATGAATCCAGTACAAGTTAAAACAAAAATCTTTGCTCTCATTTGTAATAGATTAAATAAGAGAGGGCAGTAAGCTATAGTTTATCCTAAGTCAATCATGACTGAGAAACAAACAATTAAATAAAAAATGGCTTCTAATTAACAATATGTTATTTATGAACTGCTATCTTTCTTTAGCGGTTAGTGGCAATTGAAGTAAAAAATATAGATATCATATTTCCCTAAATGAAGGTAAACATTCTTTATCCAAAATTTCTTCTATAATATGAGGGGCTGATCTATAATCGGATTTAGGAAAATTTGAGGAATTTTAGATCAATGCATACATCATTTTTGCAATAGAGTTTTTATTATGTGATAGGGCATTGATATAGTTTATATTAACAAGAAATGATAATTGATTCACATCTTCGTGAGAGAAAATTCAATAAAAATTGTGTTCATAATGGGATCTGAGATGACAAACACGTTCAGGGCCCTGTTTCACAATAAAGTACAAACTAATACTATTAGTCTTGTCGATTTAACTTAATACAATTACACTGACTTGTACAATAGTAACTTGTACTTTAGTACTTTTTAACTCCTGCAATATCACTAATAGTCCTCCCTATTATGAAAAAAATAAGTATTAGTATAACTAACACGTTGTTTCTATACTTGTATTTTCAACTAATACTATTAGCTTTCATTATGAAACAGGCCCCTGGACTGGTCTAATGGTATATCTAAACTGAGAGTTAGGACCAAAAACAAATGTTACATAAAACCAAAACAGAAGAATAGCTGACCTTATAGTACTTAGGATATATTAACAGTTATGAAGGATTTCAGAATACTAACTTAATAAGGTAAGTTTAAGCTAAGGAAAAAAAAAGATCAAATAAGTACACAAAATTATCAACAGAAAAATAAACTGACTCGATTGGAACTTGGAAACCAACCAAAATGAATTAAACAGAGTAGTTTTAATTTAAATGTGATTTATTTTCCTTTCGATTTAAACCATTTCACAGTTAGAAAAATAATTTTTAACACATTTTCTCACAGAAATGGATAAATTAAAGACGTTTTTTCAAATGAACTACTGATTTTCCTATAAAATTGTAAAAACATAATTCTATACTTTTAATATCAGTATTTACGTTCTGATATCAAAGCTTCATCATCATATTTTAAAGATATTATGATTTATCTAAATAATACCTAACTTAAGTATGTTGGTTCTTTCTCAAATACATTTGTTCAATTTGGAAATAAATTTTTGATTACTAATATAATTTTTTTTCTCCAAAATATTTCCCTGAAAATTATTTTTAAAATCAGGTTAACATTTTAATGGTAGGTTTACTTCTTTTGGAATTTAGACTATCAAAGGGTTCGTAGTCATTGTGTAGGTAACATTCATAAACAAATTGCTAAAAGAATTAATATTATTAGAATATCAGAAAGCGATAAGATATGATTCCTTAATTTTAAAGATAGCAATGAGCACTTCATCTCCTCTCGGTAAACTTTGAAGACCATAAAGTTTTCATAAATGATGATGCTGTAAATAAAATGAATTCATAATGGGGTAAATGAGTGATCTTTTTGTATATTACTACTATTATAACTGTTAAGTTAATTATGATAACATAGTTATTGTAATTGTGTTAACATATACCTTTTTGAGGATTACTTATGTTGACTAGACGATAGATCCCTTCCCTGAAGACATCAAAAACACCAGGCTTCTCACTTGCGATATCGCTCTGAACGGTTTCGACGAGGCTAGCTGAATAGAATGGAGTGATCACAGCCAATGTAATGCTGAAATGGAAAGAAATTGTATCATAGTTGCTACAGGAATTATCAAAAGCTCCAATTTTAGTTTTGATTGAATATAGAATTGAATAAATATGGTAGTAGTGAAACCTCTATGCAATGGACACCAAGTATTGTTAGGCCTTTCAAATTTATTATAGTAAGTATTAATTATCACCTATGAAAATTCCTAGAATGACTGATTTCCCTAATTAAGTATATGCACTAAAAAAAAATAAAATGTAAATTTATAAAACACATAACCTCCTTCTCTCTCCACCCTCCCCTCCCTTCGAACTTCAGAATGGTCAGGGAGGAAGTAAACAGAAAAAAAAAATACTAGGAAAAAACTATACCATCAGGCTACTTACATACAGTATAGTAGAACCTCGGTTTAACAAATATTTAAAAAAAAAAAAAATCATGTTAACGGATTTCACATGCTTATATATTGACCTCTTTAAAATGAATTGAGTGGAATTCAACATCAACAAAACATGTACTGTATGAAAAATAATAGCCACACAATAAATCAAATATGTTCAATGAAGTTTTGCAAAGATTAATGTACAGACACGCCTAATCATTATAGTGAAATGAACATTTAGAAAGTAAATTATATAGAAGATTATATCCATACATCTAAAACAAATTTAAGAAAACAGTCTATTAATTTTTATTATAATTTATTTTTCATAACAGGCCCAATTTAAAAAAAAAATAACATATAAGATATAAAAAATAAGGAACAATTATAGAGAATGCATTGTATGAATGATGGGATGAGTTGGTGCGAGTATATAGCAAGATTATGGAATCAATAGAACTGTTTTATTTTAAGTAAACTAAACAACAGGACAAGTAATCGTTTACAAAATAAGGTTTATTAGAAGATAACTCCAAGATTAAAGGAATTCTATAAAATGTAATTGAAACGAAATTAAGATACATTTTTATTCAGATTATTTAAATAATCTCCAGATAAGCTCTTACCACTTCAGCAGAATATGTTGTCCCATTGTTTTCCAGGAAACAGTAGTCCATGATATTTCTCTGAAAAACATGATATAATTACCACCATATTGAAGCGATAAATAGATATAGCTAAATATAGAAATACCACATTTTCATCTATTAATAATTATGACCATTTGTATTAAAGCAAAAATGAATTGGTCAGGCTAGAATAAAAAATGATCACTGTTGTAGACAAACTGTTCACAGTTAAAGAAAAGTCAATTCCATTTTAGGTATTAAAACTCCATAATTGTTCTTTCTGACACCCGAAGAAATCAAATTCAATTACATTCAGCTATAATTTTTATAATATGTCTTTACAGTTCCCTAATATCAATTGCATTTAGAGTCACCAGATGAAAATGTCAACCGTCCCTTGTTGCCTATTGCTTCCGTTACTAGAGAAAATTAATATAAATTGAATTGATAAAGTGGCATTAAAATAACAGTTATGAGCAATTTTTACTTCATTATGACGAACAGCTAAACAAATTCAAAGGATTCTAAACCACTCGTCAGTAAATAGTGAGTTAGGTTCTGGAGCAAGGATTGGCACTTTCTCAGACTCGTCTTATTTCATGTTGGTTTATTTAGTATCGGATTGTTTCATATTTTGTTTTTCCAATTTAATTAAGTTTTATACATTATTTTATTTTTTTAGTAGTGCCTGCCACTAGATTAAGAATTTCTTTTATTTAAAATATAATAAATATGATAACTGCCTCAACTAAGTTCTTCTTTTTTTTTTTTTTTTTTTATTTCTGAGTAAGGGTAGAAAAGTGCCAGAAAGGGAAATAAATGGTCCAAAATAAAATTTTTAAGCAACTATAATTAAAAAAAAAAGAAAGGATATTAGTAAAAATAATATATTACATAAAATTTTATTCTGATTTTTTTTTCTTCCTGTATACATTAAAAAAAACAATGGAAAAACCCTCAAATGCTCATGATCAGACAATTGTTTATTTTATATAGACGATACAGAAACGCATCTATTGATGTTAGAGCTGAACAATAATGGCTGAGTGGTAAAATATTGTCAAGATATAGAAATTCATTGGTATCAGCCCGTAACTCATAAAAAGATTTTTCACATCAGCACTATGATGGAATGTCTCAAATTACTTTTTAGTTGATAAGTTCTTTTCATAGAACTGAATATAATTTAAATTTTAAGCGGATAATGATTTATTTAAAATTATTACTCACTTTGGCCAATTGGTAACTTTAGAGACTATGTCTTCTACAGCGAGGGCCATACCCCTAATCAGGAGTACGCTTCCAATACCTTTCCATAATGTCGTTATACTCTGACTTCGATGTAGGTGAACTATTACAGGGAAGAGGGTAAAAGGTACCAGGTGGAACCTTTTGGCATTGTGATTCACCTATAAAATATACATTTTTAAATTATTAAGTAATAAACAAATATTTTCATTAAAATGTTTACAAATTTCAATATCAAATGAATTGAAGAATGATATAATTATTTTTAATTTTATAGACCTTTAGTGTTTGAAAAATAATGTCTAAGATAAAAAAAGAAATATATATACACATATTGGGTTGTAAAATAAGTTTGTAACATTTTTCAATATTTCAATTTAATCCTCTCTGTGTTTATAAAATCATGTTTACTTGGTCAATAATGTTTACGTATTCTAAAAAAGGATTAGTTAAGGTGCTTTTATGCACCAGTTTCAACCGAGATTCCTAATCTTAAGTGTTATTTTGCTTGCCCAAAATGAAAGAGAAAAAAATTCATTTTAGTCATTTAATGATTTTTTATTTTTGAAAAAGAAAATCTACTGCACAGATGGTTAACAAAATTTACAGTGTGTATGGTGATGATGTCTTAGGAGAAAGCACCATCCGTAAGTGGTTTGCTCGGTTCAGAACTGGAAATTTTGACTTAAAATGCAAAGCTCTCGGGTCGTCCTTTAACTATTGATGATGACCAAATTCAAGCACTGCTCACAGACAACCCTCACTCTACGACATGGGATATCGCAGAAACACTTAACATATCTCTTGTAAGTGGGGGCTGCGGGATATGTTTCTCGAAGTAATATATGGATTCCTCACAATTTGACGGAAAATAATTTATTGGACCGCATATCCATTAGCAATTCCCTCCTGAAACGCAATGTTACTGATCCATTTTTAAAGAGGTTGATAACTTGGGATGAAAAGTGGGTCCTGTACAATAATATTGTGAGGAAAAAGTTCTGGGGGGAAAATGAAGTGACACGTTGGTAACAACTCCAAAAAAGGCTGTGCATTTAGTGGGATTGGAAAGGTGTCCTTTATTTTGATCTCCTCCTGCCCAACCAGACCATTAATTCTACAGTGCCCAGTTGAAAAAATTAAAGGCAGCAGTTGAGCAAAAGAGTCCATCATTGACTAATCACGAAGGCATAGTTTTCCATCACGATAATGCCCATCCTCACGTGTCTTTGCAGAAGTTATTGGAATTTGGCTGGGATGTGATCTCCCACCCACCCTATTCACCAGATCTTGCCCCAAAAGATTTTCACTTACTTCGGGCCTTTCAAAACTCTCTTAACGGGAAACACTTTAATTCGCTCGAGGACTGCAGAATGAACTTAGAGGAGTTCATTGTGCAAAAACCTGAGAAGTTCTGGGAGGACAGAATTAAAAACCTGAAAGATGGCAACATTTAACTTATCAAAATTAATAAAAGAAAGTGCTATTAATAATGTGATAAAGATGTTAAAATCAAATTAGTTATTTGTATTTGTACATATTTGTTTTCTTAAGGTAATAAAATATTTCCTGAATGTGAGGGCTATTATCGTCTAGTAAAGTTGCCTGCAGTCTGTCAGTACGTGTTTAACAGTTAGTGGTGCATTAAAGTTGGCCTAGATTCTAGACCAACATTTAGACAGTAGACTCTAGATGCTGCTGACAGTAAGTATTCTTGAGTTAGTCAAGTGCATCCAATGCGTAGTCTAGTCAGTACTACTTTGTGCAATCTGCAGCTTTTGATTGATCTGTTCCATGGAAGTACAGTACTCTATATTTGTTTTATGTTGTATTGGTCCAAGTTACGTGCCATTTGTTTAATATTTATATTGTCATTATAGGATAAAGATCATTGTGGGGAAATCAAAGCAGTCAGATGGAGGGATGAATGAAGCAGATTTGGTCGCTTGGTCAGCTTTATAATTGCCCGGGATGTCATTGTGTCCTGGTATCCAGATGAACAAAACTATTTGGTCAGTCCAATTTAATTTGTTGATTATTTGAAATCTGAGTACTACAACTGAAAAATACATTGTATTGTATGAAATATCTTTACTGAATTATTATTAAATTAGAACCCAACATTCTTTCTGTTGGTAGTAATAAATTATTAGTGTACTCAATATTTATTGAACTTCTTATATGCTGCAAGTCAAAAGTTAAGGACCTAAAGTTTTGTTGTGGAAAAACTGTCTTAAGATAGTGCTTATACATTTTCAACATAATCTACCTAATTTTAGTTTAATCTCTATTTTCTTCATATATAATCTTTTCACTTTCTTGAGATTAATTTTAATTGTTTAAATAAAATAATGTGTATCAAATAAAGTCTCAAAACACTCTTTATTATTTCTTTAAAAGCCCAACGTTTAGGCAAATTCGACCGTCCTTAAAGGCAATCTTAAATTACAAATTTTCAACTCACATCAATAATTCCAGTCAAATTACCATATTTTGTCATTCTTCACATAAAATTCTAAACTTTTTTAATTACAGATCAAGTTAACACTATTTTAACTTTCTCATCACAATTTTCTATTTTCTGTTTCAATATATATTAGATAGTAGCAACAAGATATTAATTTTTTTAATTGTTTTCCTCCATCCTGTCAAGCATTGTCAATTACTTAGGTCAAATTATAAAAATGATAAATAAAAAGTAAGTTAAATTTGATCATTGATTTCAGTCATTAGCACACTGAGTGCTGATTTTGAGACATGTTTGATACAGTACATTTTTACTAAGATAAGGCCTAGAAAATTCCAGCCTCAAGATAGAGGTTTGTAATATATTCTAATAATGTATTACAAACTGTTTCATAAGAGTCCTACCTCAAGACCAATACAAGTCGATCCATGTTAGACATATTGAAATTAGGTTCAATAAATAAATACATAAAGAAAAATACATGCCTGACATTGTCTTCTTAAGACGAGAAAAGGATGACTAAGGAGGTTTTCAGTGATAAGAGTTGTTACACCAATGCCAACTCCGATAAATTTCTGTATCTGAGCATCTGAAAAAACGAACCCAACATTAGATAAATAACTTGTTTGTTTAAAAATTTTAACAGCTAAAAATAAAGGTTATTAATATTTTTCTTTAAGCAAATGAAATTAAAACATCATAGAAATCATTAAAAAATCTGTTCTTAATTCATGCCTTTATAAAATAAACAAATAGATTAACGTTTAACTGATTTGTTTTCTTGGTAAAAGTAGAGCAGATTTATGTCTGTTAGCACGAGA
Source organism: Halyomorpha halys (assembly GCF_000696795.3). Lineage (NCBI taxonomy): Eukaryota > Metazoa > Arthropoda > Insecta > Hemiptera > Pentatomidae > Halyomorpha > Halyomorpha halys. The sequence goes on from NW_027116321.1 coordinate 855,042, forward strand.
ATGATTCACATTCTTTCCTTAAAGATCACCCTAGTCAAGATTCCTTAATTTAGAGTCAAGCACAGAAAATATTTCCTACATCAATGGTAGGATCCTACATCACCAGGGCTATTATATTTTTGCAGAGATTTTATATAAATCTACTAAACTAAAATTTTAATAAAACATCAGCACCGAAACTTTCTTATCTTCTTAATATTTGTTTACAATAAAGTTTAATTCCTTATTTACAACATACTAAACTTCAAATACAAATGCTAAAAAATGTAATATAATTTGACAAAACTTTTTGTCGAAATTTAAGATGATTAAAAAGGCCTAGAAATTTTAGAATTTGATGTGCATTATTCGCTTTACAATATTAAGATACTGAGTAAAACCATATTATATATTTTTACCTATTTTATAACATTTTAAAATTTACATGTTTCATACATCTTGATCATTTAATTAATTGATGAATAAATTTTGGTTGATGCTTAACTTTTTATTCATTTTAATCACTATTTCATCCAAATCGGAAAAATATATGGAATTTATCTTTATAATTTTATTTATTGATTTCTCAATGTAACAAGCATTATTTCAAGTAAGCTTCTAGGTTGATATTTGTTGTGATTAATAATTCACAAAATTTCAGGTATCTTGGTAATATAGCAAACCTAGTGACTCTCTCTTCGACTTTGAAGTAGGGAATATCGAGGAGGAGTTTGCACTCTGCTGCTATTATCACTGGCCTGATCTACTTTTACAATTTTTTTCAGTTAAGCATAAAAAGTAATTAATTTTTATAAATTTTAGTGTAACTTCCTAATATCTGTTGGTTTTATAATTTACTCGTAATACTTCATGCTTGATTATTAACATAAATTATTTTACAATAAATTCCATAAATAAAAATGTTATGAAGAGTACACCTAAAAATATCAAGATGAAGTATTAAAAAATAAGTTAATTCATGAAAAAAATCATTTAGATTACAAGAATTAAAAGTTGGCTTTTGTGTCCATTCTATTTTCCTAATTGTTCAACGATGATGGATGTATATATAATCAATATGAAAGTAACAAAAAAAAAATTGAAAACTGGTAAATAAAACCAGAGTTTTAGGTGAAGGAAATACAAAATGAATGAACGCTGTACAATTTTTATAAAATGATTGGAGAAGTTTGTCAGGGAGTGCGGTGAGCAAAGAACAACATAAATAAACAAAACCATATTTATTTATTTTATGCCGACGTTTCGACCTGAGTTTCAGGTCTTCATCAGGGCTATAGAACAAAAGACATAACAACAACATTTAGAGAAACATAAAATTGAAAAGGAATCATATACAAACAAATTTGGAATTATACAAATTAAATTTGAATTGAATCATAAATGATAAAAAATATAAAAATAAAATTATCAGTTATCAATTTTTTTTCATTTATGATTCAATTCAATAATTTGTATAATTCCAAATTTGTTTGTATACTATTCCTTTTCAATTTTATGTTTCTCTAAATGTTGTTGTTATCTCTTTTGTTCTATAGCCCTGATGAAGACCTGAAACTCAGGTCGAAACGTTGGCATAAAATAAACAAATATGGTTTAGTTTATTTATGTTGTTCTTTGCTGACCGTACCCCTCCCCCTCCTCCCCCGACAAACTTCTCCAATCATTAATCTACAGTCAACTATCTACACCTCAATTTTTATAAAATATTTCAATGACGTTTTGGCAAGTTATCATCTTCAAATATATCAATCATAATTCAGATTAAGTCAATTGTTTTTAATATTATAATTAAATAGGTGCATTAACTGCACCTAGTGTTCACATATATAATAGATGTCAATTAAAATTAAATTCCTGGACTCACATTAAATTCAAATGTTATTCTGAATAGGACTGATATCTGGAAAAGGGTACTTGGGGTTCATATCTAATCAAGATCTTAAACATAATTGATAGTCCAGAAGATGACTTGTTTGCTGAGATATTTTTGAAATAAATGCAATAGTTTAATTTTTAAAAGAAGGATAAAACAGTGTTATTTTCCCAGGACTTATTGGAATTTAAATATTCTTAGAAAAAAATTTAAATGTCATAGCTGAATTACTTAGGTACTAATTTGAAGAAGTTAAAGGTGACAAGGTCATCTTTCCTTAAATTAACAGTTTCTAGGAGTTTAGGGGTAGGTCAGATGATTGTCATTTAAATAAGCTGATACTGGTTAGGTTACTCCTTAGGCCTGATTATGATAAATGATAAACTAAATAGTAAAATAACCTCCAGATGTCTAATTTAAAATGAACTGATCAAATTAAATACCTGGCAAACATGACCTATTACATCACCTTTGTACAATATTGTGAGGTTAACTTCTAGTCATTGAAAATTGAAGTAATAAATAGGTCGATGTTTGTACTAATCATTTATTTAAAAATCAATGAGATATCACCAAATTAAATCATTGGGAAATACCTCACCATCATCTTCATATACTGTGTTAGGAATCTGCTTAGGGAATGTCTGCTGCAAATCTATACTGTTCGGTCTTTGCGTTCCTCGGAAAATCTGTCTTTCATATTCTAAATCGTTGTAAATTTCTCTGTAAGACGAGTTGGGATTGTAAGCGCGAGGACCGAAGTAACCTTCCATACCTGCCATTTTGTGGTCTTTCAACTAGAATCAGCTGATTGTGTTGTGCTCGATCTGCCGCCAAACACCTTCGCTCTATCTGTGTTTTGGTTTTCATGTAGAAGATGGAACTCCTTACAACTAAGAGGTTGAACGACCAGGTTTGGATAAATTAATTTATAAATAAATTAGGTTACAATATTTCGTATAACATATCGACAAACACATGTAAATTTTCTTTAGTTGCTTCAGTACAAAAACAAACCTCTTCAATGCTCTTTATTGAGCTTATTTTATTCTGAAGTAAATGAATTAATCATTTTTAAGTGTGTTATCTGTCATTAATTCAACGAATCTGTTGAAGTTTCCTTAATATACTCTGGTGAATCATTAATTTAAACTAGAAATCAAACTCCTAATTTTTTATTGAACCAGAATTTGAACTATTCTGAAAATTTTTCATTTATTATATTAATGTACTTCCTTTTGGTTTAATCAATAAGATCTCCAACAATTATTGGTTATTATCTTCATTATTTACTTATGTTTATTATTTGTAAACAATGTTTTTTTTGTATGGTAAAAGTTATTAAAATATGAAAATTATCTATAACAGTACATGATAAAGTAGAATCTTTCTTGAAAGGTTGAAAAAAACAAATAATTAAGGTACTGAGAAAACATTAAATTGATCTCTTGAATTCAACTTCATCTTACTAGGCGTTAGGTCATAAAACATGGTAACTTTTTGGCATTACCAGATTCTTTAGGTCTGATCTCAAGAATCTTTTGTCAATTTGTTTTTTTTTTATTATGTTAGAGTAAGTACTTGTTGGGTGAAGATGAAACACTGTATTCCTGTAGGACTTGCTTAGTAAATAACTTTACACATTATATCAGCATGCTAAAGTAATGTAAAAGCTAAAATACTCTGTGAGTTGTTCTTTCAGTGTATGAAACAAATCTCTTTCAAATAGTGGTTCAAGTATAGCATTATTTTATACATATTCTTCAAGGGTTTTTATTTCTGTTTAGAATATTTCTTGTATAAATACTACGACTAGAAAAACAAAGTACAGCTTTTCAAAAAAAAAAAACTTCTTTGTTAACTTGCCTAAGCAATTGCATAAAAATTAATAACTAGTTATAATATGGATTTTTTTCTGATGATCAACTATTTTTAAAAATGATATACTTATGGATCTCTACAAGGATTACTCAGTTGTATATCTAACCTAATGAAGCCTTTCTATGCCACACCATATTTTGATAAATTTTTAGTTACCTATTTGCTGTACCATGATTTAATGAATTTACATCTGAAAAAGATTTTAATTCTTTTTTGCTATTGATTTTATATTCACTCAGTCCAAGTGATCTCCATAACTGTTCATAGGATTTGTTGTTTCATAAACCCTCTTCAAAAATTATTAGGCCCCAGAAACCGATTTATTATAGTTTCACTTTAAATGAGTGGTTAAATTATGTTTTCCATTGACTAACCTTTTAAAGCCTCTTTACATCTCATAAATTTTTTTAAATGCTCGAATGAGACTGGATTGCCTATGTCTTTCACTTCTAAAATAACGTGGTTGTGCATTTTATGTTTGTAGAACATAGTGTTTAAATGTTTTTTCCTATTATGCCTAAAAAGCTCATTAAAAATTTATTGTTGAATTTTATTTATACATGTATGTTTTGATTTTTATTTATCTAAATTATCAGTTGAATTATTTACCTTTCTTACCAGTATCCATTAACTTTTGAAAAATGATCCTGTGCTACTTATTTATTAATAATTACTTTATCAATAATTATCTAAAAAGATTGATTGGATTTAGAATTTCAATTTTATTTTTATTTTAATAGAATAATTGTTTGTGTTGTAAAAGCAATATATTATAATAATTAAAATCTTGATCATTTTTATTGTTCCAGATTGTTCTTATGCGAAAAGAAGTGAAGAGAGCCATTGTTCATCAAATTCATCGATTAACTACCGCAGCAAAACGGTTAAGAAGTAAAAAAGGCACAGAAGAACAAAAAGAAAAAAATGCTATAAAAGCAGACAACATGGTTGCAGAAATTTGCTTATTGAAGGTATTTTTTATGATTGATTAATTTCTATTTTCTAGTCAATAAGTAGAAAATATGACGTATTACTCAAGTCCTAAAATTTTGTGACTGCTTTGTATTTTTAAAATGTTTATGTTTAATACATGTGTAACACAATTTCATTTTGTCTTTTAAAAACTCAACATAAGGCAAAAATTATTTTTAAAAGATACCCTTGTGTGTTAATGGAAATATAAATTAGTTGTGAAATTTTTTTATTTATATTTTAATTTTTTTTTTTTCAGAAAATGAAACCTGATGATGTGTCTGTTTTTGGATTGACAAACTTTGAAGAAATTGAAGTAAAAAATTTCATAAGTAAAGTATGTATCTATATTTTTTCTGTTTTATTATTACTTACTTTTTGTTGCCTTAAATTCTGTCTTTTATATTCTTAATATTTTTGTTGTAGCGAGTTATTGCTCCAGAAACTAAGGCTATGGCTAAACTCTGCCTTCGTAAAAACTTGAGAAGCGTAATCGATCAATTTATTAAGGAAATTGGCTCAGCACAAAGTCGTTTAATGGAACTTCTTGATGAAAGGCAGCAACATAAAGAGAAAAAAGATAAGAAAAAACTGAAGGAAAAGGGAAAAAATGAAGAATCAAATCATGCATATGATGATACATCAGATTCTACCTTAGATTCAAGTGAATCCATACCTGATTTAGTACCAGCACAAAGCGATCATGAATCATCTGATGAAAAAATCAAATTATTAGATATTATTAAAAATGAAGAAAAAAATGGTATTGAAAATAAGTTAAATATTTTTAATAGAGTCAAAAGAGAAGAAACTCGTAAGAAACCTGTTCAGGAAGAGAAAAATTTTCAAGATTCCACTGATGCAGACAGTGATAGTGATTTCATTGAACATGTTGAAAAAGGAATCAATGAGCATAGTAATGATAAACAGGAAGATAAACATACAGAATTCACTAAGATGGAAAATAAGCCATTAGAAAGGAAGAATATTGATCCTTTTTTTATGACCAGGGACAATAGCGAATACCGTACGTATTGTGACATTGGAGCTAATGCGAAAAAAGATAAAGATGTAAGTGATAAAACTAATCTCGATGATGATGATGATAATGATGATAAGAACTTTAAAAATAATTACAAAAAAGGAAATTATAACAAGAAAAACAATTTAAAAGATGATTCTTTTAACAGAAATAAGAATAATCAAAGATTTGATAGTAGAAAGACAATTACTTATTTAGGTGGTAGTGACAGAAAGTCTTTTGATAAGAAAGGATTTAGAAGAGGTGAAAAACGACCTTCCATGGAAGATCCTCAATCCAATGTGAAACTGCATCCATCATGGGAGGCGAAGAAGAAGTTGTCTGTTTCAACAGTACCCTTTCAAGGGAAAAAAATCACATTTGATGACTGATTTTAGTTAAGATTGTACTTTCATGTTGTTGATTTTACCTTCTTTAGATAGTTATTAATATTCTGTTGATCAGAAATGCTAACATGAAGTCAATAAGATAATACAAATACCAATTAGGTAGTAGAACTTAGTTATACTACCTTGAGATATATTTGATTTTATCAGTTAATGTTCCTTTATTGTTTATTAATTGGTGTCATATTTTTTTTTTTTTTTAAAGATAGTTGATTAATTTGTTGTTCGTTTAAAAGATATGTTTGTATATTTTATTTTGTATTTTAATTGTAAATACAGACAATTTATTTATTTGTTTTAAAACTGTTTTGTTCTTATACCTATTGTTTAGTATCATTATAATTTTACTGGTAAGGCTGTGAATGAATCCCTTCTTGCCTACAGTTACCCTCTAACCAAGTCAACTCCTTGAAAAGAAAGTGTTTAACACTAAGTGAAAAATGAATGATTATTAATATGAAATTGGTGAATGAACACAATCTTCCTTATTTAATTATATTAGTTTATTTCACAGACAACAACATTTCAGGGTTATCCCCCATCCTCAGGTTGCTGATTAACTTTTTTATATATAATATATAGAATTTTTAATAGAAAAAGAAGAACTATAATTAAAGTAACACAGCATAATTCTTTGGTGCTTTTGAAAATTAAAAAAACAAAGAAAAAACATTATTAAAGAAGAAATGAAGTTCACAAATGTGTATAAAAACACCATTTAATTGATTCAAGTTATGGTACACATATAATTCTCTAAAACCTATTTAAGTTTGTTTCTCAAGTAATATAAGATTTATTATAGTCATCTTAAAAATTAATGTGTTCAACAGATTTTAGAGTAAAATTGAAAGACCATATTTTCATTAATTGTACAGCCAGATATTTAAATATTTTCTCTCTACAAAAGACAACTACTTATCATGGAATAATGAATTTCAAAAAGGGCTCATGAATTGAAATTTATCAAGAGATAAAACTGAATATTTTTTGTAACCATTGTATATATTTGAGCTACTTTTTTTCTTCTAAAATTATTAAATATTGGATATGTTATGACATAGTAAATATTTTAGGCTCATGAAGTATTGATCTGTATAAGTTCATGAAAAAAAAAACAAAAAGTACGTTTGTAATAAACTTGAGATGAACTCTTCTGGAAATTAGGATTTTAATCATTCAATAAAAAATAATAATACGTAAAATGTTTGTGGTAATAATGAATGTTACAATTAATAGATGGGACTAAATACTTTTAAATGTAATATAATTTAATTATCTTGAACCGTTTATAATTAGTTATGCTAAACCATAACTTCTTAAGTAATATTAATAGAGTATTGAACTCAAACAGTGACCCTATATACCGATCACTTTGCAATTTTTTCAACTTACTTAAACCTGAAACATAACTAATATTTAGACTAAGTTAAAAAAAATGAAAGTGCATCAACCAACTAAGAGCAGAAAACCTGAAGCTATGAATGTTATATGAAACTACACAATGGAAGCAAATCCCTCATTTTCGAGGCAAATGAACTCTGCCCATTCTGCAAAAGCTATTTACCTTTAAAGAAAATAGACATTATATCCTAAAGCCGCCCATATCCATATCTTGCGACCTGCTAAACATCCAAAATATATTAAACATTGACAATGAAGTGAAACCAGATAGACTATGTATACAATGCAAGTAGCATGTGAGTAGTTTTCAAAGCTCAATTAATATTTGTACTTATGTTATGTTCCAGTTGATTTAAAATAATTCTGATTATTATTAAGTTTAATGTAATGGAGTAAATATACTACATTTATCATTTTGTATTATCCAGTCTGTTTTATCTTTTGTTTATTGTTTTTTTAATGGAGTACCAGAGTCAGGTTTTGTTATAAAACTGTATCTTTAATGTAATGAAATTTATATAAGACTTTGTCTTTCACAAATAAATGTATATTCTATTCTTTTTTATTCTAACAGAATTTAAAAGATTAAAAAAAATTTTTCATCTTCTGTTCCCCTTCCAAACATATGCTATATGTACATATTTATTCTTCCATATAAAGTCCTTAAGCTTATCTAGAATAGATTATATTTGATGTTCCTCTTGAGATGATTGAGATCTCTGTAAAGCTTTTTTTATGGAATAATCTTCTTCCTGATAATCATAAATAGTTATTGGTAATACTGTTCTACTCCAGGCTTATTTGTGGTAGAGATATTGTGCTTTCATGAGTTTTTGTAGGTAATAATGGTTAGAAATACCTCTTTCCTTATTTGTTGAATGGAAACTCTAACCATAGTCATCTCCTTCATAAAGAAATAGCCCCATAAAGAAATAATGTTACTAATAACTGAAATAATGCTCAAGCATGTTGAAGCATTCATAGCTACGTTTAGAGGAAATAACACAGGGGGTCGTGAGTAGAACTTAATGTTTATTTATGTTTGTTTTAGGAATATACATTTTTGAGACCCTATGCAATTTCTGTAAATGTATGTATATTTATGATTGTTTAATGGGTATAATTTATCTATATAATAATGGTAGGTATAATTTAACAATTTGATGAATTACAAACCTGTTTGTATTCAATTGAATAATTTCATACTTTTGAGAAATATTTTATTGTTTTATAAATCTTTTTCTTTCACTTTTTGTCTCATCTATAGGAACGTCCCTTTTGTTGTGTGGTGAGGTACATGCCTATTAGCTTATTAATATTTTAAAATAAGTGTGTGTTTTTGTGTAATTTGTAATATTTTATTTCAAATTTTTTAAAGGTTTTTAGATATTTTAAATTAAAGCATTGTGTTAAAGGAAAACAAAGGAAGCTAGAAGAATGATTAAAAAAGATTTTTAGAGTGTTCATGTAAAAGGGATAATGATGTTTTGATTAGGTTTGTGAAAGATATTAACAATCCCTTATTCTTAATGTGATGTCAAGTTTTTTTGCCTGTCATTCATCCTGACAACTCGTAGGTAATTAAAATGCTTTAGATTTTGGCTAAATTTTTTCCACTCAAAATTTACTGTGTTACTAACATTTTTTCCCAAATCAAGGGAACTTAACTAATTAATGCTATTGTTGTTGGTTTATTTATATCTCAATGATGGGTAGTTGTTATGTTGTGCACTGAAGAAAACCAATATTTTTGGGCTGGACCTCTGATTAAATCTTTGAAGTCATCTCTCTCCATAATTTCCAGGATTATGCTTATGTATTTATTTATATTGGTAATTTATTTGTCATAAATTCATGGTGTTTAGAAAATTCACTTTTCACAACGCTAGGAGTGATCATAGAAATCTCTGTCTTAATATGTACAGCTGAGCATTGATTATTGAATCTTATTGTGGCCAAAGGGGATTTAATTTAATGTAAAATAGGAAGAAAGGTGAGAAAAACAAAACTGTATTTTAAATCAGATTTAGCTTTTTCTCAACATATTTTATTTATTCACTTATATTAAAATCAAGTCAATTCAATCTTGGCTTGATTTACACCTTGGAATATTATTTTTATTTGCTTTAAAATTATTTTAGAATGAATTTCCAAGAACGTTTTGGTCAATCCACCTTATAGACGAGAAGGGGTGCATGAATCTTGGAAACGGTGAAAAATCAACAGGATCAACTTGGAAAAGGTGAATTCCCTTGCCATAAAGTTACCATAAAAATAAAATAAATGATTGTATTTATGACTCCTGCATCCTGAGGAGAGTAGGCTATACTTCCCAATCAATCTGACAGCCCCTGTCCAAACCAAGGATAAGCCTCGCAATGTCTAGATATACTATAAATAAGATTTAAGTGCAGTTATTTATTTCAATGTCATGTGAACTATAAGAATCAACTTGATAATTTTTTTTCTGAATACACATTTTTCATACAATGACATTGCTTCTAATTATTTGCAAAACACACTTAGGATTTTCGTTTTCACCAGCCTTTCATTTCCTGTAGTTTTTAATGATACAATCCTTCATGGCTGAGAAATATAATTATGATTTTTTTATCTGTATAATATTCAATTATACAAAAACTATTTTAATTTCATTTTCCGAAGATATACCATAAAACTGTAAACATCCGTTTTGATTTCCATTGGCTTTATACAGAATTAGTGGCCTATATATATTTTGTTAAAAAAAATAGTTAAATAGACATGCAATAAAGTTTTATACTTTAGTTTCTCCATAACTGTGTGAGGGAGGGGGAAGGAGGAGAGCCAATTGATGTTACAATAACTTAACCTATGTTTTTACCTTGAGAAATAGTTGTTGGTTTGTGCATTCCTTTGAAATAGGAGTATATACTTTTACAATTAAATACTTTGTAAAATAATTTTGAATTAGTAATGTGTATTTATTGTCTGTTTCATGAGACAAGAGAAGTCGGGTAAACAAAAACATCCTAAATGTGAGCTGGGTGGCATTCTTTTAAGAACTGATAGAGCTTTTGTCCAGTATAGTGCTTTTTATACTTGACAAAATTTGTGTATCATCTTTCCATGTTCTTTTTCATTTAATTTCTCTTGTCTCATGAAACAAGGTGTAGGAATGCACATTAAATTTGAAGTGTAAGCCAAGACGTGATTTTCTACATGATTAGTATAGTCCATTTCAATATGGATCATACTAAACTACACAAACTTAAAAATTTAAGTTCATCAAAACACACCAGATAAGTTAGCGACTGATTACCTCTTTTCAAGGCCTTAAACTTAAAAAAAAAGAAGAAAAAATAGATTGTTTAAAACTGGTATATGATAAAAAAGTAATCTAAGAATTTATTTTCTTTTAGACCTGGCTTTTATGAAGACAAAATAAAAATACTTGTTCATTAAGAAAATTATATAAAAGCCATGATTTACACAATTATATTACATATATTTAAGTATATTTTATGAATGATATTTGCAAATATTGTCATTTAATGTAATATAAATACTATAAAAGTAAACAAGTAATAATATTCTTAGTTACTTTCTAAACAATTACTGGGTGAAAATAATAGGTAACCAATACTGTTGATATACTGTAAAATTAGGTGAAATCATGGCTGTGGGGTAAGAATAGGCTAACATAGAATTCAGTAAGGGTTTTTTCTGGTGTCTTCCTATTTAAGCTTTTAGTTTTCCCATTGATAACAGCGCAGTGGTATGTTTATACGAGTTACTAGTATTAACCCACTCCTCTAATACAATCAATCAGAATTTCACAATGCATTTTAACAATTCTCTTTTCCAACACTTCATTACAACTTGTGAAAAGTTTGGTTCTTATGATGTGAAGAATTCATTTTATGTGCTGGTATGTAACATGCTCCAATTCATCTACTACGAGAAAGTTTTTTGGTTGTCATGTTATCATTAAAATAAGTTCACTTGATATTGTTTCATTCTTTTTTTTTGTATTTTGTGTACTGTAAGTAATGCGTCTACCAGGATGGATTTTTCTTTGAGGTACCCCCCCCCCAAAAAAAAAGACAAAAAAACTTAAAACAATTTGTGAGTGTTCTTGTTTCAAATTAACAGGCATTAGAGGAGTGGTTTCCAATTCATAGAAGTCAGGTGGCCACTTTGGCAGAAATTAAACCATGCTCAGACCATCTACAAGGACTCAGTTCACCAGTGGGTTCTGAGGTGCTTTTATAGTACATTTACCTGTTAAAAACTTTCAATGAGCATTAAAATATGAGGAAAGCTAAACAATAAGCTCTCACAAAGTATGTGATGCAGGACACTACCAAGGCTCTAGTAGATCACTGGTTAATAACCACTATGTTAGAGTGTGCAACAACTTATTTGACATCAACAATAAAGGAGTAAAACAACAATAATCTCACCTCATTTTACAGTACATTGATATTTTGTCTCATCTTTAAACATTAATTAAAAATATACTTAGGTTGATTTTGAATGGGATTTGGAAAAATGAGAAGGTTGTATTGAAAAGTCATTCGTTATTATATCATTGTTTGAAAACAGCAATGAATGACAACAGAACAGTGAGTAACATTTATCGTCCATAAATATACACTTCAAAAATCAAATCCTCACATCTTAAATAACAAAACATAAACATTTCTCCTGCTCAATCATCAATATAAATTTAATAATACTTTTTATTTTTTTTTAATGATTTTATTATTTTTTAATTTTTTTTTTCTTTATTTTATTATACATTCACTTGTAGAAGTACAATGCAAATCGAAATTTAGCTCAATATACACATTTGCAGATATAATCACATATAGTAGAAAATGAAATTCTAGATTTTTTTTTCTTTCTTTTTAATATTATAACAATTATTCAAAGAAATCATCTCAACTATCTGAAATTAAAAAAAACAACAACAATAATTTAACAAGAGACATTTAACAGCATAATGAAATAGGCCATTCATCTAAAGAAAAAAGATAAAATAAATTTTGAAGGCCGATTTAAGGAGAGATATGCTTTTTTTGTTTTTTTCTAAAAAGTCTTTGTTGAAAAAAAAAAACAAAAAAAAATTTGACTTAAATGAAAAAAAAAAATCATAACATAGTAATATACTGTACAATAAATTGTAAACTGTAGCAACTGAGGAATGCTAAAAGTGCATAATATTTAAACAGGATTAAAACAAGAAACTATTTACATTTTCACAACTAGGGAATAAATTCCTCTTTTATAATTCAGTTCATTCATTCCTTCTAAAATATTTTATATATCACTGAGTCATGTCCTTTATACACATAAGTTCACATTAATGCCTTTATATGTATTTTTTTAATTTTATTCTTTTTTTTTTCTTTTGTCAAAGTTATCAATTCTCCACTTACAGAATCCCTGTCATATTATCAAAATATCACAACACCTAAAACCCCCAGGAATTGAATTCCTATGATGTGAAGTTGATTTCATTCTTTTTACTTTTATTTTTTAATTTTTTTTTTTATCTGTTTCTATTTATTATATTATATAAAATCATGCTGATAGTTAAAATAAGTACAACACTGAGAGTATGTTAACTTTATTGAACTTACGCTATGGTGGTAGTTTCATAACTCTATTAATGTGCTCACACTAGTTTGAATGAAATCACTTTTTATAAACTTATTTTTTGTCCCTTTGTAAATTTAAACTTTTCACACTTTTTTTTTTTCACATGATTATTTGTCAAAACATTGTGACCTGTTTATATATGAATTCATACCGACATAAATGAACTACATGAATATTTAAGACACAAAAATATATATTGATTTGAAAGATAAAAGTATGTGAAAAACATCGATAGCTGAATTACATTAAACATAGTGTATTTCTTTTTTTTTTTTTTTTACTTTGGGAAAGGGTGACTTGGGTTTTCCTAATTAATAGTATAAAACACCCTAAAATTATATTTATACATTTTCAAAAAATGGGGAATAAATTTTGATTTTGATAAATTCTTAAATTTAAAATCTAATCTTTATTATTAATATTAATTTTATTTACACATTTATAATAAATTCAAGGACAATATTAATCCCACTTTTTTTTTTTTTTTTCTTTTTTTCTTTTAGAGAACTGTGGAATTTTAACAAAATCAACAAAATAAGTTCAAATTATTCGGCCACAAAATGTTATTGTGTGACACAAAAAATATATACCATATTTAAATTTGGAAGTATACCCACATTTAAACTATCCTAGCTTATTGTATAACTTATAGTTTACATTCCCAGCAAACTAACTTTGTCATGTATAATGCATAATTATTGTTTCATTATTATTTCTCCATTAAGATATGTAATGCTCTCAAGTTGGGAGGATTTTTTTTTTTATATTTTAGTTATATCTGCTGGGTTTATATGCGGTAGAACATTCCAGTTTGGTATAATTTTGCATTATACAAGGACAGGCCCTTGAGAGAGATAGACTGGGAAGTGCGATGGGACTGTCAGTCTGTGAGCAAGTGGGAGAGGCCCGATGGTCAGCCCCTCATGTAAAGATGAGGTGGCCGAGGATGCCTATGAAGATCACTGCTGCTGTTGCTGTCCTCGGTGGGAAGCAGGCAGAGAGACCCAAGCCAGCAGACAGAGGGCCCCACCATCTTCCTGGAATCGGGGAGGCAGAATTCTTGCCGCGCTGCATCGCTGCTGGGTGCTCTCCTGGCCCAAACAGAACGACACTAAACACTCTGATACTGTATACAGTTTTCATATATTAGTTATGATTCATTAAAATAACATAAATCATAAACCATCATTATTCAAAAAACTCATGTTCAAAAGCTTCATGTTGCCTTAACTAATCGGTTAACTTTTCTAAGCATGTCAGGAATCATATTAGGCCTTCAATACACAACTAAAATACATTAATGAATGTAAGGCTGAAAGAATATTTTTGTCAGTACTGCATTCTATGAGATGTTTTACATAAATATCTAATATAAAATAAACAAACAGGAGGTGCACATCTCATGTCAATAGTTCAAACTACTCAATTTTTTCTGATATAGGATATTCTTAAGTGTAAAATCACTCTTATAAATATTAATTATTTGTAATGTGTATTATAAAATTTTAAATTCCTGTTACCCAAAATTAGAGATGAATAGATGAATAGATAATCAAATACACAAATTGACTCTTCTGAAGAATTGCACTCTCAAGTGATTTTCAGAGAATTCACTTGGAGTTAATTCTATATTCAGGATAGTCAATGAAGTTGGAATAGGAAATATTTTTTTCTATTAAGGACTACTGCATACAATCTTTGAATCTGTGAAAGTTGACCAAATATGGATACCAAGAGCTCAAAAGATTTATTTAAGAAACCAAACATGATCCAGCCTAATAGGCTCAGAAAATGAGATGTCCTGAGCGCATCGCTTGGATGTCTGAGATTGACTTACCAAAGAAAATAATGACAAAGGTTCTTCGTTTGTCCTTGGCTTTACTAGATTGACAAGGTTGCTGCTGATGCCAGATCAATGCTAAGAGTGAGGCACTGGATGGCAGCGGAACAAGGTTGGAACAATTGGCGGGAGGTGGTGAAGGAGACCAGGACTCAACATTGAGTTGTAGTGCCAGTTTCACAATAAAATTAAGAACTATTGTTTGACACTAAGTTGTTTGATTTTTATATAAATTAAGTTGATTTATAAAAAAAAAATATAACAGTAATATTTAGTTTGAATTATTTATTACAATATAAATCACATAAAATGAAAACAGCTAATAAATAAGTGTCCCAAGATCCTTAAGGAAAAGGGTAAGTATTCTTTGAACAGTTAAAAAGAGCAAAGGGGTATTTTTTATTTATTTTAGATGATAAATTTTAATTTAAATCATTATTAGGTTTTTATTTTACTTTAGGACAATTGGTGAGGAACCTCAGTGAGGACTTAAAGCGATTATCGGATATTTGTAGAATTTTAATTTTATGTTTTTATTTGTTAAAAAAAAAGTATTTTTAAAATTCATTTTTTATAATAGTTTATTTTTTGCTTTATTTAAAAATGAAAGTTTTGGCCTGAAAAACCATAATTACAGAATTTTTGTTGGTTTTTGACTATTCAGCCTTCACAAATAAAAAAAAATTATGAATAATACATACAATGCAAGTCAGTCATTTAAATTTGTCAAAGAGATATAATATATTCATCTAGACAAAGGACAAATGATACTGATAAATAAATTTAACTTTGATTGGATTCTTTTTGAACCATATTGTATATTCTATTTCAGGCCAGGCATTTTAAAACCCAACCCTTTTGCTCTGTGACAATGGGATTAAACATGCCAGAATTAGCTTTGTTATAGTTAAACTAGGTACATTCTGATCTAGAGGAAAGGATTTCCGCATCCATTATTCAATGTCATCAAAGATATTTTTGTATATGAACCTTAAAATAAGTTTCACTATGTTTTTCATTAGATCAAGTCCCTGTTTTGATGAAAAAGTAGCTGATCAGTCTTGAAAAAAAATAATTTGTTGATGATAGTTACTTTTGATAATTTTATAACATTCTACAAACAAAATATGTGACAATTTAGGATTCCTAGACATATGTATTTACTTATTTGTTTATATTGTCAAATAGCATAAGTGTATAAAATGGATAAAAAAATAATTAATAATAAAATAATGAATTTAACAACATTAATAAATATTCAAATATATGAAGATGGTCAGGGTTGCAGTCAAAAAAAGAACAAATATTTTATAACTATTTTAATGTCCTTTTTAATCATGCTTTTGATTTTGACAATACCACTATTTTAGCCATAGTTCCAAATTACCAAAAGAGACTCATCTCAGAATCCATTTATATACATCTTGAACCCCTTCCAGTAAACCATAAAATCAATAAAAACTGTATCTCACATACCTACAGCCATATATTAAACTTAATTAAGACTAAATAATTTTACATTCATTTTATTATCATCACCAAATTTTTCTATTATACTTTTGTTTTTCATCTGTTTGTTACCTCTCTATCACTTATATTATCTGTACTATCTATCACTTATATATATTAGCTGCATTAACTTATATTTATTTATCTATGTTTTAGTAACTTTCACATTTACTTTGTTTTGTTTATTGTTTTTTTTGTAAACTTTTACTTCACATGTTTCTATTAACTTATTTCACTTATCTTTATCATCACCTATATTGTTAACATTCTATCACAAATTTTTCACTTATTTATATACTTAATTACTTATTTTTAATCTCTTTGTGTACTTCTTTCTACATTTTACCTTGTACTTTTATATATATTTTTATTTTATTTTG
>NW_027116321.1:872256-874667 GCF_000696795.3 Halyomorpha halys
TTTTACTTATTATTAGTTACTTCTTTTACAATCTTTGTTATTATATCCTATATTGTATTAACTACGCTAACTATATTTTCTTCAGTATATATTCCTATTATTAGTAACGATATGTATCATTCTAATTTTACTTAGTTATTCCTAAATTAGAAAATTATGATAGTTATTATTATTTTCATATTTATATATCTTTCTCTTATTATTTTTCATTTTTTATCATATCTTTTATGACTACTTCCTGTATACGCAACGTATTTGAAATAGAAATATAACTGTTAAACGGCTGGCCACCCACCCCCCCCATTCCTCCACGCTTCCGATTTATTGTCACCCTCTGTTCAACCTTACGGTTTGAACAGGTAGGTGGTCCTGATTTGTTCTTTGCTCATTTATTGTCATTATTATTATTATTTTTATTTATTCTTTTAAGATGTTTATTTAATCTCTACTTTCTTCTTTTTTTTTTCTCTTTTTTTTTCCATATTGTTTTTGTTTTATGTACATCTGCTGTACTTTTATAACTGTATATTTTACTTATTTTTTAAAATTTTTATTCGTACCATCGTTACTTATTTTTTTATTCTTATCATTGTTTATTAAAGTTTATTTTATGTCTTCCTTCCTTTTATTTATATTTAATTTCGTATCACTTTATTTTTACATAATATTTATCCTAGCTTAAATTACCTTATTGTTGTAATATTATTAGTTTTTTTTGTATCTTTTTAGCCCTGATGAAGCCCTGCAGAGTGGGGCGAAACGTCAGACATTAAAATAGTTATAAACTATTTGTTCTTTTTTTGACCGCAACCCTGACCATCTTCTTATATAAATAAATATTTAATCATTATTTATTGAATTATAATTGAACTTTAAATTAACTTGTCAATTGTATTTATTTAAAATTAATATTGGTCTCAATGCTCATAAAAAATAATAAAATAAATCAATATATTCTTAAAAAACATATTGATGTATACAGCAATGGTAAGTTGGTATATAGCAACAAATGTTATTACACTCCTCTGATACAATCTTTGTGATTTTTATAATTCTTTCTAACAACTCACTGTTATATTACTTTGTTACCATCTGTGAAAAATTTTGATTTTCATAATATGAAGAATCAATTTTATGGACTGATGAGTAATTGTTTTTTATAGCTTTCATAACAATTCGGTTTTCGGTTGTCATGATATTACATTATCATAAAAATAAGTTCTCTTGGTGTGGTAACATTGTGTTTTTAACTGATAAATTATTTACACAACTTTGATTGGCAGAATAGCCAGAATTCTTCTATTTAATTTTTTTTTTTTAAACTTTAACTATCTGTGCTAAAAGTATTGTAATAAAGTAACATCTAATAACAGAACTTTCTTCTTAGAAAAGTTACAAGGCTCTCCAATCTTTAATGTTACTTTAGCTTTGAGAGGTATGTATAGGAGAATAGGTCACACAAGACTCAACATCAAACAAATACTTTACTAATAATTAGTCATATCTTTAAACAATGCCCATATTTCATATCACACCTTTAAAGTTTTAGATTGAACCCTGATATATCAACAATCCTTAGATATGATAATAAAACAGGAGAAATAGTATTTAAATTTCACAAGTCATAAAATTTACTATCTCATATATGACATCGAATAGACAAAAAAAATAATGATAAAATAAATATAAGCATAAATACATAAGAAATAAATGGTGCTGATTTAAAAGGAGCGGTGTGGCTCTGTGCTACTAACTCCATGGACCTGGGTTCAAATCTGCCTGTGACAGATGATTATTTATTCTGTTACTGCAGGCATGAGTCAATCCTGTGGGTTCAGGAGCCCTCTGGTGTCCATCCAGATTCATAAAGTGGGTACCCTTAATTGGTGAAAAATCTGGTGGTCAGGAGTGATTCTGATCAAATCACCTCCTTGCACAACCTTTGGTCTAATAACTTCCTTACAAAATACTGCACCCCTGACCCTTCATGGGTTACAGTAGTTCAGATTTATTTATTTTTTTAATTGGTGTTGTTGACATGAGAAAAAAAGAACAAGAACCAACAAACCAGTTTTTTCTACTTAAAAATAGAAAGCTGAAATGTGTATCTATCTTTCTGAATTAAATTCATAAAAACCCCTTAAAAGCTGGTAGAATGTCACTAAACTTTGCGTTATCACTTTCAACTGTAACATATCAACATTGCTTTCTAGTTATCATTCTCACTACATGTATTATGCCTCAGGTGTTACTAAAGAAGATAAAACTGTCCTTCAAGAAGTTTCTCACATAACAATAAAAAAAATAGTTATTGAATCAAGGTATTAAATTACCATTGCCAAATAACTAAAATAATAATAATAATAATAAAAGAATGATAACTTTTAAATAAACTGCGTTTCAAGGGGGGG
>NW_027116321.1:874962-886610 GCF_000696795.3 Halyomorpha halys
ATTTAAATATTAGCTAGTTAAATGTCGAATGATTAGGATTGTAGAAGTTAATTTAATGAATAGTGTTAACCTAATTTTCAAGTTGCGCCACCTCCATACCCGCCATAAACAACTTCTTACCTCAACCCACTCACAAGTTCTGAGGTGTAAGTGGATCAACCCCAACCGCGAGGAGGGTATTGAGTTGTTTATTTACTTCGCCAGTACCAGGCAACATTATTAACATGGAGTTTGGGCGGATAGGAAAAGTATTTACGTTAATAATGCTAATTACAGGGTGGCAATTCCTTATTTATTTTATAAACGAAATAATGCTTTTAGATTCTTATTTGTCGTATATTTAAATTTTTTCCCTACTCTTCATGAGCAAATGGCTGAAATGATTTTGAGGAAACTATTTCGGTTGTGTTATAGTACCCTAAGATGGTTTTAAATATCAACCGGGCATACGGTATCTAAAAACAAAGTGACGGAGGATTAAAAATATGAGTATTTTTCCGATTTCAATGAAAAACGGTGGAAGCAATTTAGACCAAAAGTTCTTGCAGTTGCTTTACAGGAAATAGCGTTTAAATTTTATTCCCAATCTAGAGACAATTAAGATCCCTCTCCGCCCAGAGAAAGACAGATTCAAGAACACATTTTCGTCCTAAATGAGGGTGAGAAAAGGGCATCCATGTGGCATCTTTAGACCTGAAAGCAATATTTGATACTGTCCTTAGAAAAGAAGGTTTATATGCTATAAAAATCAGCTTACCAAGATGAAAAAGGAGTTGTGAGAATCAATGAAAGAAAGTCCAAGCATTTTTATTTACAAGGCACCAATTCCTGTTAATTATGTTTCCACTATATTTAAGTGTTAATTATATTTATTAGGCCAGGGGTGTGATTTAGGGGGCAGGCTAAATTTCCTCTTATTTCTTATATTAATGGACGAAATCAATATATATTTTAAGACGTACTACTAGGAAAATCATCGGGAGGATAAAAAAGAATCGTGGAAAGCAATAGAAGTAGGCCGTCCAAAACGTAGGCAAAGTTCTTCAAGAAATGCGGCAGCTTAGCAGGGACTGAGGGGTCTTTTCCTTTCCCTATTTCCCTTCTGTTACCAGTCTTTCCATTTTTCTTGGAAGAACAAATAGTTAAGGTATATTTTGAAGAGATTGAAACTAATGGTCTAAAAAACTCTGCCCCTTTTGACTATCTTATTAAATTAAGAGTTTATAAAAAAAAAGAAGATATTTATAATTTTATATTATATCAACGACAACGCCTACGTTCATGAGTGCGAGTTTGGATGTTTACAAGCAAAAAGAAGTATTTTTAATCTTTTTGGTATTTTTAAGTTAGACTGAATTCCCACTATAAATAAAACATAATAATATTTTTTAAATAAAATAAAATAATTTATGGGGTTTATTAAAAAAAAAACAGAAAAAATTAGGACTGGGCGGATGAATAAACTATTTTATAACTTTTAATTTGTAGAGAGGGCGTATAAATAACCTTCGAAGGACGTAGTGTTCCTGAAACACTTGTTCAGATACTGGTTTTTCCTCAATTAGGGAAGTAAATTTGTTCCTAAAATGTTATGTTATTTTGAGTGTTGGTGGAATAAAGAGCTACTTCAATATTTTAATCTTCCTCTCAGCGGTTCAGGATGACTCCGTGTGATTTATTATTGCTAATATATTTATTAAAAAAAACAAACAGAGTTTCCTTGAAAATTTAATTTGGAAATTTTTCTTTTAAATTTTTAGAATAATTTATAATAATTTTATTTTTAGAATGCAGTTGAATCCTTATTGCTGTCGAATCCAAAAAATATCATTTTAATTTGTTGCTATACCTGCATGTGACGAGGTTAAATATTATCATTGGATATGCGATGAAGATTGGGTTTATGAAAGAATACCTTGGAGGTCCAAGGTAATGCATGACAGATCATTAGATAGTCGCCGGACGCTGAGTATACTCAACTAATTCAGAATAAATTTACATATTCAAGTGCAAACGAACTACTTGCAAATGACTGTTGAAATAGGGCAAGTCAATAAGTCCCTAACGATGTGTAGTTGTCCTCAATGTCACAATATAACTACTGTACTTATCAATCCAACACAGGTCGGAGAATTTTTCACATGGAAACTACTTAATATTATCGCGCGAAGTGTCAGTTTTATGGCACCATTAGCAAAATATCAATAAATAAGGATAAATTAGCTAACCAATCAATTAGGCTATGCAATTGACATTAAAGATTAAGTTATTGTCACAAAATCGTACAAGAAGCATCTTCTATGATGAGATTTTTTTTTTTCGTACCCTCCTGTTAAAATAATTTAGTACGAAATATAATATAAAGTTATATTTAATTGCTTAGCCCTTGTCTTTATGATCAGAGACAATCTAGTCTGTCTCAATATCACAAGTGGGCGTGAGGTCCTAGCGGGAATATAAGGCAACTATATTATGTATTATACTGATATATGTTATAATAATAAAAAACATAATACGCAGAGCTCTGTAACTAAAATCATATTTTCTTCTCATTTTTGTTTAGGAAGATAAAAAGTTATTTAAATATTTTATTTAATTGTTCCATTAATACTTATAAACAGCAAAAACAAACTTCACGGAAGAGGGAGAAAAAATTGAGATCCCACAGAATGCACTTCTGACAAATCAATTCAATGTAGATTTTTAATTGAAAACTCTCTAACTCAATTTTCATAGGCTGCAAAAATATGCATGCCCTAAAAAATCGCGAAAAATAGTGGTATCTTACATCACTTCAATTCAAATTGGTTGATGTAAAAATGTGAATTTAAGCTCATTTAATGACAAATTCGGGTCGCTGGATGTGCCCAAATGTTACAAGAAAATATACCATGTTCTACAAGTTATGAAACTCTTTTAATGTTTTGCTAAAGTCTATTATTTTAGGGGAAAATACAGCTAGCGAGTAAACATTTGTTTCAAATCTATAGCCTAAAAGAGACTTACTAAATACTTAATAAAGATTGATTTGTCATAGAGTAATGCAATATCGCAATTTGGTATTTTTAGGCAGTTGATATAAGATGTGCTATTTCTGCTTTGCGTTAACAGAATATCAACGACTGAAAATACGAAACATTGACTGTAGTACTCATCCATTTATATGTGAAAGGTATGAGGTTTTGTTTTAGCATATTCCAATATGAATCTAATGAAGAGAAGATGGTCGGGGGTATGCGGTTAGCAAAGATACATAATAAAAAAAAAAATTACTTGTGCTGACATTTCGACCTGAATTTCAGACTTTCATCGGTGCTAAAAAACAAAACGAGGTTACAACCTTAATTCAGAGAAACACGAGAATAAAATAATAACAAACAAACTTGGAAAAATACAGTTGATACTAATAGAAAATAAAATATATTATACTAGAGGTAAGAATTATTCAAAATAAATGATAAGAAAAAACCTAATTAAAAAACAGACAGTGTCCATGTAAATAAAGAAATAAACATTCATGTTATTTACATAAAAACTGTCTGTTTTTTAATAATTTTTTTTACCTCAAGCCTTTCAAACATAAGATAATAAATAGCAAGTCAGTATTTCACCTTTTCAGTAATTGAGATCATATTAATACAAAGCAGAAATAGCACATCTTACATCGAAGGTCTATAAATGCTAACCTAATTGAAATGTATGACAGATCAATCTTTATTTCATTCCTGACCGTACGCCCGACAATCTTCTCGTATATATCTACGGTCAAATATTGACACCTCTTTATAATATAATAATAGGTCTTCACTCATTAATTTTGTTAACTGAAATTACATTAATTTTTTATGAAATATCTTTTCCATTCCGGCAACGGAACCGCCATTTTAATTGTTCATTAAAATTTATAGTGATGGCGGACAAATTATTATCAAAATTACTTGTTCCTAACTGTCTGATTTATTTCAAGGATTCTGAAATAGTAATCCGTGATAAGGTATATGACTTGGAGTTAATAAGAACGTAAACATTTTCATTGGCTCCATTCTCTGACTATCGAAAAGTAATTTTTACGAAACCTCTCTGAAGTAGAGTCTCCTTCAATAACAGCAATATCTGGGTCGACAAAGGACAGAGGATCATAGCCTAGGAGGGTCAATAATCGAGAAGGAGTAATTGGCAAGAGGCGAAGGACACGGAGGGCTAATACTGCTAAGGCTCCTGGTGTGGAGGACGTGCTTCCACTCTGGATGTTGGTCAGGGAGCCCTACTATGAAACTGCTCCAACTTAATCAAAGTTAACAAACTCCACTTCTCAAAGTGAATCCCTCCGAGCCTACCAACTATCTTCTGTCAGTTAGCGGCTATTACGATTCAATCAAATATTTTACAGAGAACAGAGGGTAGTTTCTTTCAAATAAATAATATAAAAATTAACGACAATATTATAAATATTAAAAGTACTGCTCATACCAATTCAAAAGTTTACAACATATTTTCTTATTTTCGAAAGTTTATTATTGAGTTGACTCAATACCAGTGACGCGGCTGGGATAGAAGCGGTGTGGTCTCTTGGAACCCTACTTTGCCTTCTACACGTGGGTGGCAAAACTTGGCTCAAAGTTCCCCTTGCAGAATGTAAATATTGCATATAGGTCCGAATTGGTATTTATTTCATTATTGCTTAGTTCTAAATTTCTTTGTCTTAAACATAAATGATTTTTTTTATGTGTTTTGTTTTATGATTTATATATTTTTTTATTATTATTTGATTAGTTATATTTTTTATTTATACAAATCATGATAGTATTTTCTTTTATTTATATATTTCTTTATCATTATATTATTTTTCTTTTAATTCAGTGAGTACTATTGTTATCATTTACATTTTTTCTCCTTTTTAATTTCTTCTACTTCTGTTACATTGTATGAATGAATATTTTAACACTAATAATTAATGCCCTTAATTTGTGGGATGTTGTATTAATTCTCTCCAATAAAATAATAATTATTAGATTGAAAATAAACGCTTAAAAAGAGTTTCAAAATGCTAACGAATGGTAGTTTGTGTAAGATATTATTTATTTATATGAAGAGAGAAGAAACATAAACTATGACATACTATGTGTAACTACCATCTAGAGACGACTATATATAACTTGTAACCTGGAGTCCTTCGGCAACTCTGTGTGACAGCTATTATATAATCTAAAATAACGACTCTTATCTCTTGCATGAGAGTATATTTAGGTGTCATATGAAGCTGGGCATAGTATAGTAAGTCCATGTCAATAGGGTTTTGTCGATGGAGGCTTCCAGGAATATCGATATCAGATGTGCCAATTTTGAAACAAAGCTGCTATAAATCACAGCAAACCTCAATCTATATAATCTCTTTCCCAAAAATTGAAACAATAAAACCATTTTGTAGGATTAAAGCAGTATTAAGCCACAGGTAAGCGACAAGATGGTCCAGCAACATATATTTTAGGTGAAATTGTTGTTAAAACTGTTTTTTATTTACGTATTTTTATTTATGTTTTAGAGTAAGCTTGAAAGTTTTAACACGTAAATGAACTACTAAAATGCTTCAGAATTCATTTAAAAGCACATATTTTCCAGGGCCTCTACCTTTGTCCCATGTAAGGGGTTTCAAGCAATTTCTTGCTTAATATCCTTCAGACTTCTGTGAGTTGGGTACCTTTCCTTCCCCTCCCCCTTAAAAGAATCAGGTAGGACGTAAAAAAAAAAAAAAAATTGGGGAAATCAAAGTCTTTTGAACAGAAAATATCAAACATCGATGTTTGTCAAATTTATTTTTATGTATTCAAACAAGGGCGAAGCGCCTTCCAAACTACTCGCAATATCAATTAAGTATGGGTTCAGAGGACCAATAAACAGGTCAGAAGTTAAAGAAGGTTGTTTGCGCAATGAAGTAACATTGCACTTTTACTGCAGATGCTTTAGGAGAAATATGAAACCCATATGAATTTTATCCACTCCCAGAAGTCAAAATAGCACTGAAAGAAACCAAATTTGATAGGGGATAAAAGCTACAAAAGAAAAGAATGTATTCTGAAACTCATTCTGAGCACTCCTTGATAAATGGGAAATTCGCATGGAGCGATGTAGCTGTCGTGAAGCGATGTATATTTAAAGGGATAAAGTTAAATCTGTGAAAGAAAACCAATAAAAGATTTTACAGCCCTAATCCGGTGTTTTTATAGCCACGACACGTAGGCATTCTCAGTAATATGGCGGGGTTATCCAACGATAAATTGAGAAATTCAAAAATGGTTATAAAAGATTCTTCTAGTTCGTTTCGTTGTTTTAATGAGCAGTATTATTTATATTGTTTATATAAACTAATAGGAATACTTCATGATATTTCGTAAATAATTTGGAGAAAAATCTCTACAAAAGATTTATTGAAAATCATTTTACTACAACAACGTTATTTTTTTATTTCCTCATTAACAGGTTTTAAGTTCTGTAATGCAGCAAACATATTCATTATTATATGACTAACAGTGAATTTATAAGCATTCTCTGAATATTGACAAAAACAATTTGTGTTGTTATATATATATATATAAATAAATATTGTAATATAAGTAGTATTAAGTTTAATGTAATATATAAAGTATATATATAAGTAAATATTGACAATAACAGTTTGTGACACCACTTTTATCCTTATATTTATAATTATTATTACATTATTAAATGGGCAACAGACCATAGATGTCTAAGTTCTCACGCGATGTATTCCCTAATACATTGCGCGTTTCTTGAGGTGTTTTTTCATAAGGTGGGTTTGTCACCACCACGCCTATTTTTTTGTGAGTGCCACCCATTGGCTAAAGAGCTTCACAAATGCCCGGGGGAGGTTGTAAGTAAATTTTGCATTATTTTATGCTTGAAAGCCCGGGTGGGACTGGGATTCGATCTGACAACCTGTGAGTTGCTATACTGGCGGGTTACCACGTTGCTACCACAGCCCCCCGATGATACCCTATATTTATAATACATTCAATTATTCAACAATCATATTATTCGATTTTGATCTTTTTATTTTGAAATATTAAAATGAATTATTGTTTTCATTAATTGTTCATATCTTGTTTTCCTCGGTGGGTAATTTCAGATTACGACTTTGTTCTGAAGGGAGAGAATGGGCCAATAAGGGATCAGGGATCTAATAATGTCAATAAGAATCATAAGACATGTCCCCCTCTCCCAGTTTCATTTTACTGTTTTACTTTGTTGCAACTTTGGAAAGCGTTGAGGATTTGTCTTTTACCTGACTTATCTGTGGAGTTTCATTACTATTACTTTTTTTTTTAGATGTGATGTTACCAAATTGCCATAAAAATGACTTAATTTGAATTATTTACTTCTTGGGAAGAATTTACGTCATTTTTTTCTTTGGTTTTAGGTCGACTAATTAAATAAATTTTGGCTTTAAACAAGAACGTTCTCGCCTCATTAAAACTATGTATGTAATGTTTTTAAAATAGTAATCATTCAAATAAACGAATCTGAATAAAAATTTGAAATTTTTTGGAGAAATAATACTTTTTTATTAAATTCAAAATTAATTTGAGATGTTCTAGCTTCAAGGTAAGAGAGATTTTATAATGAGTTACAACTAAATAAATGTTAACTCTCAATGATTAAAAAAGGGCGGGCTACCTCGACCAAGGGTTCTAATTACTGTATGTAAGCTCTCATAGATCCAGATCCTTAAACAAAATTTAATGAAATATTAAATATATGCAGTTCTAATTGTTTCCACAGATGAACTTAAATCTTTTAATATTCAATTGAAAATAACATTAAAAAACGGACGGGTGACAGTAACAGTAATTTGTGCATATTTTTTTCAGTATCAAAAAGGTCGAAGGTTCAGGAGATTAAAATCTAAAACTGTAGGGAAAAAGTTTCGAAAATAACACTTTTGAACCCTATGATAACAATGGAGAAATGAAGCCGGACAAGTAAAGTGAAATGATCCTCTATTGCTCCAATTGGGTTAACGTCAGAGGCCATCTTAAGAAAGCCTTACAAACTGACGAACGAAAGTATTCACTATAAATCTAAAAAGATCAGGGAGAGAGGAATTATGCAAAAGCCACTGTTCCCTCGGCGAAGTAGAAGAACCCCTCATTTCCAAAGCTAAGTAGATGATCACTCTGAATATACAATTAAACAGACTCGTTAAAAAACTAAAAAAAAAAATTCCCTGACTAATTGTCCCCCTTGTTCTCCCCTCTCAGAAACCTAAGCCTAACTCGTTACAGAGGTAAGAAAACTGAATTCATTACGCTTTTATGGAGCACTTTTAACCGCAAACGTAACAAATTTTAAATATCTGCTAATGAGACAGTGCTATTTTAGGCCTGGAATAAATTTATAACCCCTCCCCGCAGGAAAAAAAAAATAACTATTAGACTTTATGGTGCCCCCTTCCCTAAAATTGCAATCTTTTCCCTCTTTAATAAGCCCCTAAGCGCACAGAGGTGCTTGGATAAGTAGCCGTTGGATAAGTCTGATTGAGGTAATGATGATGGTAGAAGCCATTCTGTCCTCAGATTTAATTTAAGATATTATTCTACAAGAAATAAGATGGCTGCTACTTAATTATTTTTACTAGCTTTTGACTTTAATTTCTACTGTAATTTTTTCTTTAATTATAATTAATTGAAACCGCGCATATTTTTTTTTTTGCTATATTTCAGGGAGTTTTTCTCTTTTATAAATATATTATGGAATTTTAATCTTTCTTACACAACCGTTGTAAATGTACAATGTGTGCAATATATATGTAGGTGTTTTTATATTTGTTCAAAGCATTTTAAGACCTCCCACTAGAGGTCACAGAATTTTCCCAAGACTGCTACTTCAGGTATAAAGCCTTCTACACATATACCCACTGTAATCCACAGTCATGGATTTTAAAAAGAACGCGATTGAATTTGTGAAGGCGTTAGAAGTTGTGGCTTGGTCGTAAACGTATTCACAAATATGAATATAAATTTATTCACAAAAAAAAACTCAAATGAGCAAAGAAACGGTACGATTCTTACCAAGTCAGTTCAAATTCTAGTCTACGCAGATGACAAAGGGCCTTTCGAACAACAGAGCCTGAAGGACAGAAAATGGGTCTACGAATCAACCGGGCAGAGACCAAATTTATACTTGCCAACCCCATGCGGCCACTACGTTTGGAGATTACAGATTTGAAAGTGTAAATAGTTTCTTTTATGGAGGGTCCCTAGTTTGTGCGGATAATAAACCTAGCCCAGAGGTATAGAGGCGAATTACCTCAGGAAATAGCAGTGGTCTGTTAAAAACAGCAAGAAGCCATTTGCTTCTTTTTTTTTTTGATTTTGCTTTTGCTTTTGAAGAACACAAAAATCTCTCTAAACTATGTAGGCCAATACTAATTTATACCTCAGAGACATTATTTATTTATTTTTTTAAATCAATCTTTATTCTGGGCCACTTGGTCCCCTAAGAATAACAATTAAGAACAGTTTTAGCAGCTTTAGGTTGACTTTTGAACATAATTAAATGTATCTATTATTAGATTATTTAAATAAATTAAAATATGAACAAAAATACATATTTATCTATGCTTACAATGTTTTCTATTATTTACAAGTTCACGGAAGTTTGATTGTCTAAAAGATGAATATATAGTTGATGTTTGAATGAAGTTAGGGAGGAAGCTTATGGATGGATATGGGTGAGAAGTTTTTTTTTTTTTTCTTTTTCGGCCAAGACTCCCATTGGAGTCCTATACTGCCTAACCATGGTTGGGGGTCAAAATTCTTCATTTTGTGGGACCGCCACTCAATGAAAAAAGTCGACGTCCCAGGCCGGATTCGAACCGGCACCGCCAATAGATATCAAATTGAGACAATGTCTTAACCATTGAGCTATGGGCGGCCCGGGTGAGAAGTTCGATTTTTTTTTGGTTATTAGGGTTTGAAATATAGATGTGCCAAGGAGGTATTGTCTCCGGATACTGGGATAGAGCCAGATTTGCTCGGAATAGTAATGTAAAATATGGGAACGCCTGGAAATACCGAAATTGAATCTTATAAAGCAGTTGATTAGTCTTTTTTAGTCTCTTTTCTTCTTCAATGGGTAGTTATCTATACACTAGACATCCGTAGTCGAAATGTGAGAGAATAAGGGAGGATGCTAGAAGGTGAAGAATACTTCGAGGAAATGAATCACGAGATCTTAGAAGTTGTTTAAGGGTTGAGATGGTTTTTGGAGTTATTTGGGAAATGTGGCTATTCCATGTTAAGTGTTGATCAAAGGTGACTACTAGGTTTTTTATGGTGTTTTGAAACTGGATAGGTATGGTAACATTATACTTAACGCGTGTGGATGCCGGTAGTGTAAAGATATTTGAGAGAAAAATCTTAAGCAGGTTGTTTCGCCATTATTTTAGTGGCACAACATAGATTTCTACCAAATTTACTGGTAACCGGGTATGGTATAATGTATTGGACTCTCAAGCCTGCGGTAGGCTGAACATATAGCAAGAATGAAAAGTGACTTACCAAATAAGAAATTATTGTTTGTGTATGTGGAAGGAAAAACAAATAGAGGGCGCTCACGACTGAGATGGGTAGATTGAAGCTTTCTCACAAAAACTTCTGGAAACAAGATTTTGGCAGACTTTTGTCATTTCGAGAGGAATGGAGACGATGTTTTGAAAAAGTTGGTAATAATGATTATTACAAAAATATTAACTACTCAATATTATGAAACATTAGCACCTCAAAGGTGTTGTAGTAGAGTGGTAGATTTAAGTGTCAACAACCATTTGTACGCAGGATATTTTTAATAATCTAATCTGAAATTTGGATATCAACTACGGTTATTTTCAAAAATGGTATAACTTATGAAAGAGTAAATCCATATAGAGGGCTCTGGTTATTGGAAACGATGCCAACGTTCTTATTGTGGACAGAGTTGTTTTAGGTCTAACGGGTCTGTTCCAGTCCCAAACATTTGGTGACTCGGATATACTTTTCGTCAGTTCTAAACCTAATAAGCTCTACAAGTTTTTCCAAGACCTCTTGCAACTGCATTTCTCTCGTATCAGATCCATAATATTCCGTATTAGATAAGTAATAATAACAACTCAAATGTTAGACAGTTAAGAAAACTTATTATTGAAAACCGTGTTCAAGCTAGTTGAACTGAGACGTTTCAACCAATTCGCTGAACTATCACAAACAGCTTTTATTATTTATATGATTTTCAACAATTTTAAAGAAATAAAAATATTTTAATAAATTGTCATGCTTTAGATAGAATTTTAGAACCACATTAAAATAGAGAACTTTATGCAGGTTATTCTTCCTAGATCAATAATTTCAGTTTACAATTACCCAATGAGACATTCAAACATATATAGGAGAAACAAGTGTTGGGTGATAGAATGTAAAAAAAAAAAAAAGGAATAAGATCCCAATACATTCAATTTTGAAAATTCTATGATTTATCTAAATAAAATAATACATTCAAAAGAAAATACTTGAGTCCATTTATATATCAGAAAACATTAATTATACAGTGAATTTTAAAACAGACACAAGAAATCTGAACCAACACAATGCATAGAA